>NW_027071910.1:0-42310 GCF_038088225.1 Cyrtonyx montezumae | reverse complement strand
AGGGACTGGGAGGGACTGGGAGGGACTGGGATTGCGGGGGCAGCTGAGGGAACGCACACAGACACTGAGAGCACCGCACCCTATAGGGCCCCACGGATCTATAGGGCAGCAGTGACCTCAAGGACCCCAAAGGACCCCAAGGACCTATAGGATCACGGTGAGCCCACGGATCTATAGGGCAGTGGTGACCCCACGGATCTATAGGGCAGCAGTGACCCCACGGATCTATAGGGCAGCGGTGACCCCACAGATCTATAGGGCAGCGGTGACCTCAAGGACCCCAAAGGACCCCAAGGACCTATAGGATCACGGTGAGCCCACGGATCTGTAGGGCAGTGGTGACCCCAAGGACCTATAGGATCACGGTGACCCCACGGATCTATAGGGCAGCAGTGACCCCACGGATCTATAGGGCAGCGGTGACCCCAAGGACCCCAAAGGACCCCAAGGACCTATAGGGCAACGGTGACCCCATGGACCCCATTGGTGACCCCAAGGAGCTCAGGATGACCCCAAGGACCCCCGGTGACCCCATGGACCCCATTGGTGACCCCAAGGAGCTCAGGATGACCCCAAGGACCCCCGGTGACCCCATGGACCCCATTGCTGACCCCACTGCTGACCCCATGGACCCCATTGCTGACCCCACTGCTGACCAAGAGGACCCCGCGACAACCTCAGGTAACCATGGTAACCCCACTGTGACCCCGTGACACTTTGGTGACCTTTTGGTGACCCTGTGACCCCATGGTGACCCCTGGGTGACGCCTGGGTGACCCCTTGGTGACCCTGTGACCTGGCAGTGACCCTATGGTGACCCCGTGGTGACCCCTGGGTGACCCCATGACCCCTGGGTGAACCCGTGATGACCCCTGGGTGACCCCGTGACCCCGCGGTGACCCTTGGGTGACGCCATGACCCCATGGTGACTCCATGACCCCGTGGCGAACCCGTGACCCCATAGTGACCCCTGGGTGACCCCTGGGTGACCCCTGGGGGACACCGTAGTGACCCCTGGGTGACCCCGTGACCCCATAGTGATCCCTGGGTGACCCCATAGTGACCCCTGGGTGACCCCGTGACCCCTGGGTGACCCCATGACCCCATAGTGACCCGTGGGTGACCCCATAGTGACCCGTGGGTGACCCCGTGACCCCATAGTGACCCCTGGGTGACCCCGTGACCCCTGGGTGGCCCCATAGTGACCCCTGGGTGACCCCGTGATCCCTGGGTGACCCCATGACCCCTGGGTGACCCCATAGTGACCCCTGGGTGACCCCGTGACCCCTGGGTGGCCCCATAGTGACCCCTGGGTGACCCCATAGTGACCCGTGGGTGACCCCGTGACCCCATAGTGACCCCTGGGTGACCCCGTGACCCCTGGGTGGCCCCATAGTGACCCCTGGGTGACCCCGTGATCCCTGGGTGACCCCGTGACCCCTGGGTGACCCCGTCGTGATCCCTGGGTGACCCCGTCGTGATCCCTGGGTGACCCCGTAGTGACCCCTGGGTGACCCCGTGACCCCTGGGTGACCCCGTAGTGACCCCTGGGTGACCCCGTGACCCCATAGTGACCCCTGGATGACCCCATAGTGACCCCTGGGTGGCCCCATAGTGACCCCTGGGTGACCCCGTGACCCCATAGTGACCCCTGGGTGACCCGTGGGTGCCCCCGCAGAGGTGCGGTACCGCGTGTGGGTGCAGTCGGGGCCGGGTTGGGGCGCGGGGACGATGGCGGCGGTGACGCTGACGCTGATGGGACCGCGGGGGACACAGCCGCCCCTGCCACCTCCAATGGCCGCGGCACCGCCTGGCTGCCAGCACGGTGCGCTGCCAGCACTGCGGGGCTGCGGGACTGGGGGGGGAGTGGGGGGGGACTGGGGGGACTGGGAGGGGAAGGGGGGGGGACTGGGAGGGGAATTGGGGGGGACTGGGGGGGACTGGGGGGGAGTGGGGGGGAGTGGGGGGGGACTGGGAGGGACTGGGAGGGGGAGTGGGGGGACTGGGAGGGGAATTGGGGGGGACTGGGAGGGGAAGGGGGGGGACTGGGGGGGACTGGGGGGAGTGGGGGGACTGGGAGGGAATGGGGGGACTGGGAGGGGGAGTGGGCGGGACTGGGAGGGGAAGGGGGGGGACTGGGGGGGACTGAGAGGGGAATGGGGGGGACTGGGGGGGACTGGGAGGGGGAGTGGGCGGGACTGGGAGGGGGAGTGGGGGGACTGGGAGGGGAAGGGGGGGGACTGGGGGGGACTGGGGGGGAGTGGGGGGGACTGGGAGGGACTGGGAGGGGGAGTGGGGGGACTGGGAGGGGAAAGGGGGGGGACTGGGGGGGAATGGGGGGGACTGGGAGGGGAATTGGGGGGGAGTGGGGGGGACTGGGGGGACTGGGGGGGACTGGGAGGGGGAGTGGGCGGGACTGGGAGGGGAAGGGGGGGGACTGGGAGGGGAAAGGGGGGGACTGGGGGGGACTGGGGGGACTGGGAGGGGAATGGGAGAGACTGGAGGGGACTGGAGGGGACTGGGAGGGACTGGGAGGGGACTGGGAGGGACTGGGGGGAGTAGGGGGGACTGGGAGGGACTGGGGGGGACTGGGGGGGACTGGGAGGGACTGGGAGGGGGAGGGGGGGACTGGGAGGGACTGGGAGGGGGAGGGGGGGGACTGGGGGGGGAAGGGGGGTGACTGGGGGGGAATGGGGGGGACTGGGGGGGACTGGGAGGGGAAGGGGGGGGGACTGGGAAGGACTGGGGGGAATGGGGGGGACTGGGAGGGACTGGGGGGGACTGGGATAGGAATGGGGGGGACTGGGGGTACTGGGGGGTACTGGGAGGGACTGGGAGGGGAATAAGGGGGACTGGGAGGGACTGGGGCGGACTGGGGGGAACTGGGAGGGACTGGGAGGGGAATGGGGGGAACTGGGAGGGACTGGGAGGGGGAATGGGGGGGGACTGGGAGGGACTGGGGGGGACTGGGAGGCACTCTGTGCCCTTGGGTGACCCCTGGTGTCCCCTGGGTGCCCCTGGGTGTCCCTTGGGTGCCTCTGGGTGACCCTGGTGTCCCTTGGGTGCCCCTGGGTGACCCTGGGTGACCCCTGGTGTCCCTTGGGTGCCCCTGGGTGACCTCCGGTGTCCCATGGGTGCCCCTGGGTGACCCTGGGGTGCCCCTGGGTGACCTCTGGTGTCCCTTGGGTGACCCTGGGTGCCCCCGGTGTCCCCTGGGTGCTCCTTGGGTGCCCCTGGGTGACCCCTGGTGTCCCTTGGGTGCCCCTGGGTGCCCCCGGTGTCCCTTGGGTGCCCCTGGGTGTCCCTTGGGTGCCCCTGGGTGCCCCTGGGTGACCCCTGGTGTCCCCTGGGTGACCTCCGGTGTCCCTTGGGTGCCCCTGGGTGCCCTTCAGTGTCCCTTGGGTGCCCCTGGGTGTCCCTTGGGTGCCCCTGTTTGCCCCTGGGTGCCCCTGGGTGACTCTTGGGTGCCCCTGGGTGACCCTTGGGTGCCCCTGAGTGACCTCCGGTGTCCCATGGGTGCCATTGGGTGACCCTTGGGTGCCCCCGGTGTCCCTTGGGTGACCCTGGGTGCCCCTGGTGTCCCCTGGGTGCCCCTGGGTGACCTTCAGTGTCCCTTGGGTGCCCCTGGGTGTCCCTTGGGTGCCCCTGGGTGCCCCTGGGTGACCCTTGGGTGCCCCTGGGTGACCTCCGGTGTCCCTTGGGTGCCCCTGGGTGCCCTTCAGTGTCCCTTGGGTGCCCCTGGGTGCCCCTGGGTGACCCTTGGGTGCCCCTGAGTGACCTCCGGTGTCCCATGGGTGCCATTGGGTGACCCTTGGGTGCCCCCGGTGTCCCTTGGGTGACCCTGGGTGCCCCTGGTGTCCCCTGGGTGCCCCTGGGTGACCTTCAGTGTCCCTTGGGTGCCCCTGGGTGTCCCTTGGGTGCCCCTGGGTGCCCCTGGGTGACCCTTGGGTGCCCCTGGGTGACCTCCGGTGTCCCTTGGGTGCCCCTGGGTGCCCTTCAGTGTCCCTTGGGTGCCCCTGGGTGCCCCTGGGTGACCCTTGGGTGCCCCTGGGTGACCTCCGGTGTCCCATGGGTGCCCCTGGGTGACCCTGGGTGACCCCTGGTGTCCCTTGGGTGCCATTGGGTGACCTCCGGTGTCCCTTGGGTGCCCCTGGGTGACCCTTGGGTGCCCCCGGTGTCCCCCGGGTGCTGTGCAGACGGTGCAGGCGGAGCTGAGCGCGGCGGCGCCGTTGGGATCTCCGCTGCTCCTTCGGCTGCGGAAGGAACCGCTGCTGTGCGACATCGACGACGCCTGGGAGTGCCACCGCGTCACCGTCACGCGGGGGGGCACCCACGCGTGGGGGGGCACTGACACGGGTGGGGACACCCACGTGTGGGGGGGCACCGACACGGGTGGGGACATCCACGCGTGGGGGGACACCCACACACGGGGGGACACCGGCATGAGGGGGGACACTGACACCCACGGGTGCATTGACACCCGTGGGGGCACTGGGGACACTGACACACGTGGGGACACTGACACGCGTGGGGACACGGACACCCACGGGGACACTGACACCCACACGTGGGGGGACACTGACACCCACGGGTGCATTGACACCCGTGGGGGCACTGGGGACACTGACACGCATGGGGACACTGACACGCGTGGGGATACGGACACCCACGGGGACACTGACACCCACACGTGGGGGGACACTGACACCCGTGGGGACACTGACACCCACGGGTGCATTGACACCCGTGGGGGGCACTGGGGACACAGACACGCGTGGGGACACTGACACCTGTGGGGACACTGACACCCGTGGGGACACTGACACCCGTGGGGATACCTACATGTGGGGGGACACGGACACGAGAGGGGACACCAGGGTCACCCACACGTGGGGGGGCACTGACAACCGTGGGGGACACGGACACCCGTGGGGACACTGACACCCGTGGGGACACTGACACCCACGGGGACACTGGGGACACGGACACCCGTGGGGACACTGACACCCATGGGGACACTGGGGACACTGACACCCATGGGGACACTGGGGACACGGACACCCGTGGGGACACTGGGGACACTGACACCCGTGGGGACACTGACACCCGTGGGGACACTGGGGACACTGACACCCGTGGGGACACTGACACCCATGGGGACACTGGGGACACTGACACCCGTGGGGACACTGACACCCATGGGGACACTGGGGACACTGACACCCGTGGGGACACTGACACCCATGGGGACACTGGGGACACGGACACCCGTGGGGACACTGACACCCACGGGGCCACTGGGGACACGGACACCCGTGGGGACACGGACACGCGTGGGGACACTGGGGACACGGACACCCGTGGGGACACGGACACGCGTGGGGACACGGACACGCGTGGGGACGGGGATGGTGACGGCGGTGGCGGCGCTGTCCACGTGTGGGTGTTCCCGTGCTACCAATGGCTGCAGAGCGGAGAGATCCAACTGCGCGACGGCACCGGTGGGGACTGGGGGGGACTGGGAGGACTGGGGGGGACTGGGAGGACTGGGAGGGACTGGGGGGGACTGGGAGGGAATGGGGGGGACTGGGAGGGAATGGGGGGGACTGGGGGGGACTGGGAGGGACTGGGGGGACTGGGGGGAATGGGGGGACTGGGAGGACTGGGGGGACTGGGAGGGACTGGGGGGACTGGGAGGGATTGGGGGGGACTGGGGGGACTGGGGGGGACTGGGAGGGACTGGGAGGGACTGGGAGGACTGGGGGGGACTGGGAAGACTGGGGGGACTGGGAGGGAATGGGGGGACTGGGGGGGACTGGGAGGGAATGGGGGGGAATGGGGGGGACTGGGGGGGACTGGGAGGGACTGGGAGGGAATGGGGGGACTGGGAGGGACTGGGGGGGACTGGGGGGAACTGGGGGGGACTGGGAGGGACTGGGGGGACTGGGGGGACTGGGAGGGACTGGGAAGACTGGGGGGACTGGGGGGGACTGGGGGGACTGGGGGGGACTGGGAGGGACTGGGGGGACTGGGGGGGACTGGGAAGACTGGGGGGACTGGGAGGGAATGGGGGGGACTGGGAGGGACTGGGAGGACTGGGGGGACTGGGAGGGACTGGGGGGACTGGGAGGGAATGGGGGGGACTGGGGGGACTGGGGGGGACTGGGAGGGACTGGGAGGGACTGGGAGGGACTGGGAGGACTGGGGGGGACTGGGAAGACTGGGGGGACTGGGAGGGACTGGGAGGGGAAGGGGGGGGACTGGGAGGACTGGGAGGGACTGGGGGGGACTGGGGGGGACTGGGGGAGAACTGGGAGGGACTGGGGGGAGTGGGAGGGACTGGGGGGGACTGGGGGGAGTGGGGGGGGTGGGGGGGACTGGGAGGGACTGGGGGGACTGGGGGAGACTGGGAGGGATCGGGGGGGACTGGGAGCACTGGGGGAACTGGGGGAACTGGGGGCAGTGGGGACAATGGGCTCACGGTAGGGTGGTGGGGTCACGTGGGGTCACACTGAGGTCATGGGGTCACGGTGGGGTCACGTGGGGTCACACTGAGGTCATGGGGTCACGGTGGGGTCACGTGGGGTCACGCGGTCACGTGGTCCCGGCAGCGCGGACGCTCAGTGCGGACGCATCGGAGCCGCTGCTGCTGCGGCACCGCACGGAGGAGAAGAGGCAGCGCCGGGACACCTTCCAGTACGGACTGGGGGGGACTGGGGGGCACTGGGGGGGACTGGGACGGACTGGGGGGGACTGGGAGGGATTGGGATGGACTGGGAGGGGACTGGGGAGGACTGGGACGGACTGGGACGGAATGGGGGGGACTGGGACGGACTGGGATGGACTGGGCGGGACTGGGGGGAACTGGGGGGGACTGGGGGGGACTGGGGGGGACTGGGGGGACTGGGAGGGAACTGGGAGGGACTGGGAGAGGAATGGAGGGGACTGGGGGGACTGGGGAGGACTGGGGGGGACTGGGACGGACTGGGATGGACTAGGAGGGGACTGGGGGGGGCTGGGGGCGACTGGGGTCGACTGGGAGGGGAATGGGGGGCACTGGGGGGGACTGGGAGGGACTGGGGGAGACTGGGAGGGAACTGGGGGGGACTGGGGGGGACTGGGGGGGACTGGGACGGACTGGGACGGACTGGGAGGGAATGGGGGCGACTGGGAGGGGAATGGGGGGGACTGGGAGGGACTGGGAGGGGAATGGGGGGGAACTGGGGGGGCTGGGGGGAACTGGGAAGGGCTGGGACGGACTGGGAGGGGACTGGGGGGAACTGGGAGGGGAATGGGGGGACTGGGAGGGAATAGGAGGAACTGGGGGGGACTGGGGGGGACTGGGAGGGACTGGGGGGGACTGGGAGGGGACTGGGGGGACTGGGACGGACTGGGGGCGACTGGGGTCGACTGGGAGGGGAATGGGGGGCACTGGGGGGAACTGGGCGGGAACTGGGAGGGACTGGGGGGGACTGGGGGCGACTGGGAGGGGAATGGGGGGCACTGGGGGAGACTGGGAGGGACTGGGGGGGACTGGGGGGGACTGGGAGGGACTGGGACCGACTGGGACGGACTGGGAGGGGACTGGGGGGGACTGGGGGGCGACTACGAGGGGAATGGGGGGCACTGGGGGGGACTGGGACGGACTGGGGGGGAGTGGGAGGGAACTGGGAGGGACTGGGGGGAGTGGGAGGGACTGGGGGGAACTGGGGGGGCTGGGGGGGACTGGGAGGGGACTGGGGGGGAATAGGAGGGACTGGGAGGGACTGGGGGCGACTGGAAGGGGAATGGGGGGCACTGGGGGGGACTGGGAGGGACTGGGGGGGACTGGGGGGGGACTGGGAGCGGCTGGGGGGGAATAGGAGGGACTGGGGGGACTGGGACGGACTGGGGGGGACTGGGGGGGAGTGGGAGGGAACTGGGAGGGACTGGGGGGACTGGGAGAGAATGGGGGGAATAGGAGGGACTGGGGGGGACTGGGATGGGAATGGGAGGGACTGGGGGGATTGGGGGGTTCTGGAGGACTGGGGGGGACTGGGAGTCAGTGTTGTTTACTGGTCTGTACTGGTGCATATTGGTATGTACCGGTCCGTACTGGTGCGTACCAGTCCGTACTGGTGCGTACTGGTCCATACTGGTGCGTACTGGTCCGTACCGGTCCGTACTGGTCCGTACTGGTCCGTACTGGTCCGTACTGGTGCGTACTGGTGCGTACTGGTCCGTACTGGTGCGTACTGGTCCGTACTGGTCCGTACTGGTCCGTACCGGTCCGTACTGGTCCGTACTGGTCCGTACTGGTGCGTACTGGTGCGTACTGGTCCGTACTGGTCCGTACTGGTCCGTACTGGTGCGTACTGGTCCGTACTGGTCCGTACCGGTCCGTACTGGTGCGTACTGGTGCGTACTGGTGCGTACTGGTGCGTACTGGTCCGTACTGGTGCGTACTGGTGCGTACTGGTGCGTACTGGTGCGTACTGGTGCGTACTGGTGCCGGCAGATGGGCGCAGTATTTCCCGGGCACTCCGTGGGCGCTGCGCGCGGTTTCTCCGCCCCTGTGCGCGTGGCCGTCCCCGCCCCAACGCTGCGCGCTCCCGAACAGCGCCGCCTTTCCCGCCGAGCACCGCCTCCACATCGCCGCGCGCGCCGCCGCCGCGTGAGCCCCTGCGCCCCACGGCTCTGCCCCACAGCTCTGCCCCACGGCTCTGCCCCACGGCTCTGCCTCATAGCTCTGCCCCACGGCTCTGCCCCACGGCTCTGCCTCATAGCTCTGCCCCACTGCTCTGCCCCACTGCTCTGCCTCATAGCTCTGCCCCACAGCTCTGCCCCACGGCTCTGCCCCACAGCTCTGCCCCACGGCTCTGCCTCATAGCTCTGCCCCACGGCTCTGCCCCACTGCTCTGCCCCATAGCTCTGTCCCACGGCTCTGCCTCATAGCTCTGCCCCACGGCTCTGCCCCACTGCTCTGCCCCACGGCTCTGCCCCACAGCTCTGCCCCACGGCTCTGCCTCATAGCTCTGCCCCACAGCTCTGCCCCACAGCTCTGCCCCATAGCTCTGCCTCATAGCTCTGCCCCACGGCTCTGCCCCACAGCTCTGCCCCACGGCTCTGCCTCATAGCTCTGCCCCACGGCTCTGCCCCACTGCTCTGCCCCACGGCTCTGCCCCACGGCTCTGCCCCATAGCTCTGACCCATAGCTCTGCCCCACGGCTCTGCCCCACAGCTCTGCCTCATAGCTCTGCCCCACAGCTCTGCCCCACTGCTCTGCCCCACAGCTCTGCCTCATAGCTCTGCCCCATAGCTCTGCCTCATAGCTCTGCCCCACGGCTCTGCCCCACAGCTCTGCCTCATAGCTCTGCCCCACTGCTCTGCCCCACTGCTCTGCCCCACAGCTCTGCCTCATAGCTCTGCCCCACGGCTCTGCCCCACGGCTCTGCCCCACAGCTCTGCCTCATAGCTCTGCCCCACGGCTCTGCCCCACAGCTCTGCCCCATAGCTCTGCCCCACGGCTCTGCCCCACTGCTCTGCCCCACAGCTCTGCCCCATAGCTCTGCCCCACGGCTCTGCCCCACGGCTCTGCCCCACTGCTCTGCCCCACGGCTCTGCCCCACAGCTCTGCCCCACGGCTCTGCCTCATAGCTCTGCCCCACTGCTCTGCCCCACGGCTCTGCCCCACAGCTCTGCCTCATAGCTCTGCCCCACGGCTCTGCCCCATAGCTCTGCCCCACTGCTCTGCCCCACAGCTCTGCCTCATAGCTCTGCCCCACGGCTCTGCCCCACAGCTCTGCCCCACGGCTCTGCCCCACGGCTCTGCCTCATAGCTCTGCCCCATAGCTCTGCCCCACAGCTCTGCCCCACGGCTCTGCCCCACAGCTCTGCCTCATAGCTCTGCCCCACGGCTCTGCCCCACTGTGCTCCACGGCTCTGCCCCACGGCTCTGCCCCACGGCTCTGCCCCACAGCTCTGCCCCACGGCTCTGCCCCACAGCTCTGCCTCATAGCTCTGCCTCATAGCTCTGCCCCACTGCTCTGCCCCACGGCTCTGCCCCACGGCTCTGCCCCACTGCTCTGCCCCACAGCTCTGCCCCACAGCTCTGCCCCACGGCTCTGCCCCACGGCTCTGCCCCACTGCTCTGCCCCACGGCTCTGCCCCACGGCTCTGCCCCATAGCTCTGCCCCACAGCTCTGCCCCATAGCTCTGCCTCATAGCTCTGCCCCACGGCTCTGCCCCACAGCTCTGCCTCATAGCTCTGCCCCACGGCTCTGCCCCATAGCTCTGCCCCACGGCTCTGCCCCACGGCTCTGCCTCATAGCTCTGCCCCATAGCTCTGCCCCACGGCTCTGCCCCATAGCTCTGACCCATAGCTCTGCCCCACGGCTCTGCCCCACAGCTCTGCCCCACGGCTCTGCCCCACGGCTCTGCCTCATAGCTCTGCCCCACGGCTCTGCCCCACAGCTCTGCCCCACGGCTCTGCCTCATAGCTCTGCCCCACGGCTCTGCCTCATAGCTCTGCCCCACTGCTCTGCCCCACGGCTCTGCCCCACAGCTCTGCCTCATAGCTCTGCCCCACGGCTCTGCCCCATAGCTCTGCCCCACGGCTCTGCCTCATAGCTCTGCCCCACAGCTCTGCCTCATAGCTCTGCCCCACTGCTCTGCCCCACGGCTCTGCCCCACAGCTCTGCCCCACGGCTCTGCCTCATAGCTCTGCCCCACAGCTCTGCCCCATAGCTCTGCCCCACGGCTCTGCCCCACAGCTCTGCCCCACGGCTCTGCCCCACGGCTCTGCCCCATAGCTCTGCCCCACTGTGACCCATAGCTCTGCCCCATAGCTCTGTCCCACTTGCCTGTTCCCCTATGGCCCTGTGACCCCATAATCCCATAACCCCATGCCCCTATAGCCGCCCCTACAGCCGCCCCATAACCCCGTGCCCCATAACCCCGTGCCCCATAACCCCGTGCCCCATAACCCCGTGCCCCATAACCCCATGCCCCATAACCCCGTGCCTCATAACCCCATGCCCCATAACCCCGTGCCCCATAACCTGTGCCCCCATAACCCCGTGCCCCCATAACCCCGTGCCCCATAACCCCGTGCCCCCATAACCCCGTGCCCCATAACCCCGTGCCCCATAACCCCGTGCCTCCATAACCCCGTGCCCCATAACCCCGTGCCCCATAACCCCATGCCCCATAACCCCGTCCCCCCATAACCCCATGCCCCATAACCCCATGCCCCATAACCCCGTCCCCCCATAACCCCGTGCCCCCATAACCCCGTGCCCCATAACCCCGTGCCCCATAACCCCATGCCCCATAACCCCGTCCCCCCATAACCCCATGCCCCATAACCCCGTGCCCCATAACCCCGTCCCCCCATAACCCCGTGCCTCATAACCCCATGCCCCATAACCCCGTGCCCCCATAACCCCCGTGCCCCATAACCTGTGCCCCATAACCCCGTGCCCCATAACCCCGTGCCCCATAACCTGTGCCCCGTGCCCCACAGGCAGCTCAGTGTCCGCGTTCGGGGTCTGAGCGGTTCGGGGCGGTGGCGCAGCTTCCAACATCTGCACTCAGTGCTGCGCTGCAGCGGGAACAGCACTGCGGGTAACCCTATCAACAGCCCCACAGCGACCCACAGCGACCCACAGCGACCCATAGCAACCCATGGCGACCCATAGCGACCCCATAGAGACCCATAGCGACCCCATGGCGACCCATAGCGACCCCATAGCGACCCACAGCGACCCACAGCGACCCATAGCGACCCCATGGCGACCCATAGCGACCCCATAGAGACCCATAGCGACCCCATGGCGACCCATAGTGACCCCATAGCGACCCACAGCGACCCACAGCGACCCACAGCGACCCATAGCGACCCCATGGCGACCCATAGCGACCCACAGCGACCCACAGCGACCCATAGCGACCCCATGGCGACCCATAGAGACCCCATAGAGACCCATAGCGACCCACAGCGACCCATAGCGACCCCATGGCGACCCATAGAGACCCATAGCAATCCACAGCGACCTCATAGCAACCCATAGTGACCCATAGTGACCCATAGCGACCCCATAGAGACCCATAGCGACCCCATGGCGACCCATAGCGACCCCATGGCGACCCATAGCGACCCCATAGAGACCCATAGCAATCCACAGCGACCTCATAGCAACCCATAGTGACCCATAGTGACCCATAGCGACCCCATAAAGACCCATAGTGACCCACAGCGACCCATAGAGACCCATAGCGACCCACAGCGACCCATAGCGACCCCATGGCGACCCATAGCGACCCCATAGAGACCCATAGCAATCCACAGCGACCTCATAGCGACCCATAGCGACCCCATAGCGACCCATATCAACCCATAGCGACCCCATAGAGACCCATAGCAATCCACAGCGACCTCATAGCAACCCATAGTGACCCATAGTGACCCATAGCGACCCCATAAAGACCCATAGTGACCCACAGCAACCCATAGCGACCCATAGTGACCCATAGCAACCCATAGCGACCCATAGCGACCCATAGCGACCCACAGCAACCCATAGCGACCCATAGCGACCCACAGCAACCCATAGCGACCCATAGTGACCCATAGCGACCCACAGCAACCCATAGCGACCCATAGTGACCCATAGCAACCCATAGCGACCCATAGCGACCCCATAGTGTCCCATAGTGACCCATAGCGACCCATAGCGACCCCATAGTGTCCCATAGTGACCCATAGCGACCCATAGCGACCCCATAGTGTCCCATAGCGACCCATAGTGACCCATAGTGACCCCATAGTGACCCATAGCGACCCATAGCGACCCATAGCGACCCCATAGTGACCCATAGCGACCCATAGTGACCCATAGCGACCCACAGCGACCCATAGGGACCCCATAAGCACCCCATAGCAACCCACAGCGACCCATAGGGACCCCATAAACACCCCATAGCGACCCACAGCAACCCCATAAACACCCCATAGCGACCCACAGCGACCCATAGCGGTCCACAGCGACCCACAGCGACCCATAGCGACCCCATAAACACCCCATAGCGACCCACAGCGACCCATAGGGACCCCATAAACACCCCATAGCGACTCATAGCAACCCACAGCGACCCATAGGGACCCCATAAGCACCCCATAGCGACCCACCGCGACCCCATAAGCACCCCATAGCGACCCACAGCGACCCCATAACGACCCCATAAGCACCCCATAGCGACCCACAGCGACCCCATAACGACCCCATAAACACCCCATAACGACCCCATAAACACCCCATAGCGACCCACAGCGACCCATAGCGACACATAGCGGCACATAGCCACCCATAGCGACCCACAGTGACCCACAGCAACCCCATAGCGACCCCATAGTGGCCCCATAGCAACCCCATAACGACCCCATAGCGGCCCCATAGTGACCCCATAACGGAGGGTAACCCTATAAACAGCCCCACAGCGACCCCATAGCGGCCCCACAGCGACCCCATAGCAGCCCCACAACGACCCCATAAGCAATATAGCCCCCATAACCCCGTGGGAATACAATGGGCTGTTATGGGGTATTGTGGGGTATTATGGAGTATTATGGGATATTCACGGAGTATTATTGGGTATTATGGGATATTACGGGGTATTACGGGTTATTACGGGGTATTATGGGATATTACAGGGTATTATGGGATATTACGGGGTATTACGGGTTATTACGGGGTATTATGGGATATTACAGGGTATTATGGGATATTACGGGATATTGCGGGGTATTACGGGGTATTATGGGATATTACGGGATATTGCGGGGTATTACGGGGTATTATGGGATATTACGGGGTATTATGGGGTATTGCGGGGTATAACGGGGTATTATGGGGGATTACGGGGTATTATGGGATATTATGGGATATTGCAGGGTATT
This sequence comes from Cyrtonyx montezumae, assembly GCF_038088225.1. Taxonomy (NCBI): domain Eukaryota; kingdom Metazoa; phylum Chordata; class Aves; order Galliformes; family Odontophoridae; genus Cyrtonyx; species Cyrtonyx montezumae. The sequence continues at coordinate 28,374 of NW_027071910.1, read as the reverse complement.
GCGGGGTATTACGGGTTATTACGGGGTATTATGGGATATTACAGGGTATTATGGGATATTACGGGATATTGCGGGGTATTACGGGTTATTACGGGGTATTATGGGATATTACAGGGTATTATGGGATATTGCGGGGTATTACGGGGTATTACGGGGTATTATGGGATATTACAGGGTATTATGGGATATTGCGGGGTATTACAGGGTATTACGGGGTATTATGGGATATTACGGGATATTGCGGGGTATTACGGGGTATTACGGTGTATTATGGGGGATTACGGGGTATTATGGGATATTACGGGATATTGCGGGGTATTACGGGGTATTACGGGGTATTATGGGGGATTACGGGGTATTATGGGATATTGCGGGGTATTACGGGGTATTACGGGGTGTTATGGGGGTATTATGGGGTATTATGGGATATTACAGGGTATTACGGGGTATTATGGGGTACTATGGGATATTATGGGATATCATGGGATATTATGGGATCTGACGGCATATTATGGGCTGTGGGCTCCCCCCCTTCCCCCCCCCCCCCCAGAGTACGTGGCGCAGCACTGGCAGGACGACGCGTTTTTTGGGGCGCAGTTCCTCTGTGGGGTGAACCCCGTCCTCCTGCGCCGCTGCTCCCGGCTGCCCCACAACTTCGCCGTCACCCCACACGTGGTGGCCCCGTCCCTGGGGCCCCACACCACTCTGCAGGCCGAGATGGAGGTGCGGGGGGACCCCAAAAACCATGGGGGGTGGGGGAGGGGACCCCAAAAACCATGGGGTGGGGGGGGGCCTAAAAACGATGGGGTGTGGGTCCCTATGGGTCTCTGTGGGTCTCTATGGGTCTCTGTGGGTCCCTATGGGTCTCTATGGGCCTCTGTGGGTTCCTATGGGTCTCTATGGGTCTCTATGGGTCCCTATGGGTCTCTATGGGTCTCTATGGGTCCCTATGTGTCCCTATGGGTCTCTATGGGTCTCTATTGTCTCTATGGGTCTCTATGGGTCCCTATGGGTCTCTATGGGTCTCTATGGGTCCCTATGTGTCCCTATGGGTCTCTATGGGTCTCTATTGTCTCTGTGGGTCTCAGTGGGTCCCTATGTGTCCCTATGGGTCCCTATGGGTCTCTGTGGGTCCCTATGGGTCTCTATGGGTCTCTATGGGTCTCTATTGTCTCTGTGGGTCCCTATGGGTCCCTATGGGTCTCTATGGATCTCTGTGGGTCCCTATGGGTCTCTATGGGTCTCTATGGGTCTCTATTGTCTCTGTGGGTCTCTATGGGTCCCTATGGGTCTCTATGGATCTCTGTGGGTCCCTATGGGTCTCTATGGGTCTCTATTGTCTCTGTGGGTCTCTATGGGTCCCTATGGGTCCCTATGGGTCTCTGTGGGTCCCTATGGGTCTCTATGGGTCCCTATGGGTGTCTGTGGGTCTCTATGGGTCTCAGTGGGTCCCTATGGGTCTCTATGGGTCTCTATTATCTCTGTGGGTCTCTATGGGTCCCTATGGGTCCCTATGGGTCTCTGTGGGTCCCTATGGGTCTCTATGGGTCTCTATTGTCTCTGTGGGTCTCTATGGGTCCCTATGGGTCCCTATGGGTCTCTGTGGGTCCCTATGGGTCTCTATGGGTCCCTATGGGTGTCTGTGGGTCTCTATGGGTCTCAGTGGGTCCCTATGGGTCTCTATGGGTCTCTATTATCTCTGTGGGTCTCTATGGGTCCCTATGGGTCTCTATGGGTCTCTGTGGGTCCCTATGGGTCTCTATGGGTCTCTATTGTCTCTGTGGGTCTCTATGGGTCCCTATGGGTCCCTATGGGTCTCTATGGGTCCCTATGGGTCTCTATGGGTCCCTATGGGTGTCTGTGGGTCTCTATGGGTCTCTATGGGTCTCTATGGGTCTCTATTATCTCTGTGGGTCTCTATGGGTCCCTATGGGTCCCTATGGGTCCCTATGGGTCCCTATGGGTCTCTATGGGTCCCTATGGGTGTCTGTGGGTCTCTATGGGTCTCTATGGGTCTCTATTATCTCTGTGGGTCTCTATGGGTCCCTATGGGTCCCTATGGGTCCCTATGGGTCTCTGTGGGTCCCTATGGGTCTCTATGGGTCCCTATGGGTGTCTGTGGGTCTCTATGGGTCTCAGTGGGTCTCTGTGGGTCGATATGGGTGTCTATGGGTCTCTGTGGGTTGCTATGAGTCCCACTATGGGGCACTATGGGGTGCTATGGGGCACTGTGGGTCCCGCTATGGGTCTCGCTATGGGTCCTGCTATGGGTCGCTGCGGGTCCCGCTGTGGGTCGCTATGGGGCGCTGTGGGTCCCGCAGGCGGGCCGTGTGTTCTTGGCGGATTACGCGGTGCTGGACGGTGTCTCCGTGGGGCACATTGGGGGCGAACCCCAATACGCGGCCGCTCCGCTGTGTCTGCTGTGGGTCAGCCCCACAGAGCAGCTGCTGCCCATCGCCATCCAGGTACTGCCCCATAACCGCCCCAGAGCTGCCCCATAGCAGCCCCATAACCGCCCCACAACTGCCCTATAACTGCCCCATAACCGCCCCATAGCTGCCCCATAGATACAATGCTCCATATCCGACCCCATATCTGCCCCCACACCCCACATCCGACCCCATATCTGCCCCCATGCCCCATATCTGCCCCCACACCCCACATCTGACCCCTTATCTGCCCCCACACCCCACATCCGACCCCATATCTGCCCCCATACCCCGCATCTTTCCCCACATCTACCCTCACACGCCACATCCGACCCCATATCTGCCCCCACACCCCACATCTGACCCCTTATCTGCCCCCACACCCCACATCCGACCCCACATCTGCCCCCATACCCCATATCTGCCCCCACACCCCACATCTGACCCCTTATCTGCTCCCACACCCCACATCTGACCCATATCTGCCCCCACACCCCACATCTGACCCCATATATGCCCCCACACCCCACATCTTTCCCCACATCTGCCCCCACACCCCACATCCGTCCCCACATCTGCCCCCATACCCCATATCTGCCCCCACACCCCACATCTTTCCCCATATCTGCCCCCACACCCCACATCCGACCCCATATCTGCCCCCACACCTCACATCCGACCCCACATCTGCCCCCATACCCCACATCTGACCCCATATCTGCCCCCACACCCCACATCTGACCCCATATCTGCCCCCACACCCCACATCTGACCCCATATCTGCCCCCACACCCCACATCCGACCCCATATCTGCCCCCACACCCCAGATATGTCCCCATATCTGCCCCCACACCCCACATCTTTCCCCATATCTGCCCCACACGCCACATCCGACCCCATATCTGCCCCCACACCCCACATCTGACCCCATATCTGCCCCCACACCCCACATCTGACCCACATCTGCCCCCATACCCCATATCTGCCCCCACACCCCACATCCAACCCCACATCTGCCCCAATGCCCCATATCTGCCCCCACACCCCACATCCGACCCCACATCTGCCCCCATACCCCATATCTAACCCCACATCTGCCCCCACACCCCGCATCTTTCCCCACATCTGCCCCCACACCCCGCATCCGCCCCCATACATCCGCCCCCTTTCCCCCACAGCTGTCTCAGAGCCCCGGCCCCACGGCGGCGCTGTTCACGCCGTCGGACGCCCCATGGCGTTGGGTTCTGGCGAAGCTGTGGGTGCGCAGCGCCCATTTCCTTCAGCACGAGATGGTGGAGCACCTCCTGCTCACGCACTTCATCGCTGAGGCCTTCGCCGTCGCCACCGAGCACCTCCCGGCGTGCCACCCCCTGCACAAGGTGCCCCACGGCTGCCCCACGGCTGCCCCATAGCTGCCCCACGGCTGCCCCATAGCTGTCCCATAGCTGTGCCATAAGTGTCCCATAAGTGTCCTATAGCTGCCACATGGCTGTCCCATAGCTGTCCCATAGCTGCCCCATGGCTGCCCCATAGCTGCCCCATGGCTGCCCTATAGCTGCCCCATAGCTGCCCCATGGCTGCCCCATAGCTGCCCCATAGTTGCCCCATAGCTGTGCCATAAGTGTCCTATAGCTGCCACACGGCTGCCCCATAGCTGTCCCATAGCTGCCCCATGGCTGCCCCATAGCTGCCCCATGGCTGCCCCATAAGTGTGCCATAAGTGTGCCATAAGTGTCCTATGGCTGTGCCATAAGTGTGCCATAAGTGTCCTATAGCTGCCACACGGCTGCCCCATGGCTGCCCCATGGCTGCCCCATAGCTGCCCCATGGCTGCCCTATAGCTGCCCCATAGCTGTCCCATAGCTGTGCCATAAGTGTCCCATAAGTGTCCTATAGCTGCCACACGGCTGTCCCATAGCTGTCCCATAGCTGCCCCATGGCTGCTCCATGGCTGCCCCATAGCTGCCCCATAGCTGTGCCATAAGTGTGCCATAAGTGTCCTATAGCTGCCACACGGCTGCCCCATAGCTGCCCCATAGCTGCCCCATAGCTGCCCCATAGCTGTGCCATAAGTGTCCCATAATTGTCCTATAGCTGCCACACAGCTGCCACACGGCTGCCCCATAGCTGCCCCATGGCTGCCCCATAAGTGTCCCATAGCTGCCCCATAGCTGTGCCATAAGTGTCCCATAATTGTCCTATAGCTGCCACACAGCTGCCACACGGCTGCCCCATAGCTGCCCCATGGCTGCCCCATGGCTGCCCCATGGCTGCCCCATAGCTGTGCCATAAGTGTGCCATAAGTGTCCTATAGCTGCCACACGGCTGCCCCACGGCTGCCCCATAGCTGCCCCACGGCTGCCCCATAGCTGCCCCATGGCTGCCCCATGGCTGCCCCATAGCTGTCCCATAGCTGTGCCATAAGTGTCCCATAAGTGTCCTATAGCTGCCACACGGCTGTCCCATAGCTGTCCCATGGCTGCCCCATAGCTGCCCCATAGCTGTGCCATAAGTGTGCCATAAGTGTCCTATAGCTGCCACACGGCTGCCCCATAGCTGCCCCATAGCTGCCCCACGGCTGCCCCATAGCTGCCCCATGGCTGCCCCACGGCTGTCCCATAGCTGTCCCATAGCTGTGCCATAAGTGTCCCATAAGTGTCCTATAGCTGCCACACGGCTGTCCCATAGCTGCCCCATAGCTGCCCCATAGCTGCCCCATGGCTGCTCCATGGCTGCCCCATAGCTGCCCCATAGCTGTGCCATAAGTGTGCCATAAGTGTCCTATAGCTGCCACACGGCTGCCCCATAGCTGCCCCATAGCTGTCCCATAGCTGCCCCATAGCTGCCCCATGGCTGCCCCATAGCTGCCCCATAGCTGTGCCATAAGTGTGCCATAAGTGTCCTATAGCTGCCACACGGCTGCCCCATAGCTGCCCCATAGCTGCCACACGGCTGCCCCATAGCTGCCCCATAGCTGCCCCATAGCTGCCCCATGGCTGCCCCATGGCTGCCCCATAGCTGTGCCATAAGTGTGCCATAAGTGTCCTATGGCTGCCACACGGCTGCCCCATAGCTGTCCCATAGCTGCCCCATAGCTGCCCCATAGCTGTGCCATAAGTGTCCCATAATTGTCCTATAGCTGCCACACAGCTGCTACACGGCTGCCCCATAGCTGCCCCATGGCTGCCCCATGGCTGCCCCATAGCTGTCCCATAGCTGTGCCATAAGTGTGCCATAAGTGTCCTATAGCTGCCACACGGCTGCCCCATAGCTGCCCCATAGCTGCCCCATGGCTGCCCCATAGCTGCCCCATGGCTGCCCCACGGCTGCCCCATAGCTGTCCCATAGCTGTGCCATAAGTGTCCCATAAGTGTCCTATAGCTGCCACACGGCTGCCCCATAGCTGTCCCATAGCTGCCCCATGGCTGCCCCATAGCTGTCCCATAGCTGCCCCATGGCTGCCCCATGGCTGCCCCATGGCTCCCCCATAGCTGCCCCATGGCTGCCCCATAGCTGTCCCATAGCTGCCCCATGGCTGCCCCATGGCTGCCCCATAGCTGCCCCATGGCTGCCCCATGGCTGCCCCATGGCTGCCCCATAGCTGCCCCATAGCTGTGCCATAAGTGTCCCATAAGTGTCCTATAGCTGCCACACGGCTGCCCCATAGCTGTCCCATAGCTGCCCCATAGCTGTCCCATAGCTGCCCCACGGCTGCCCCATAGCTGCCCCATGGCTGCCCCATAGCTGTCCCATAGCTGTGCCATAAGTGTCCCATAAGTGTCCTATAGCTGCCACACAGCTGCCCCACGGCTGCCCCATAGCTGCCCCATAGCTGCCCCATGGCTGCCCCATAGCTGCCACACAGCTGCCACACGGCTGCCCCATGGCTGCCCCACGGCTGCCCCAAAAATGCCCCATAAGTGTCCCATAGCTGCCCCATAAGTATCCCATAGCTGCCACATGGCTGCCCCATAAGTATCCCACATATACACCACATCCGCCCCATAACTGCGTTGTGCCCCATAACTGCGCCCCACAGCTGCTGCGGCCGCACTTCCGCTACACGTTCCACATCAACATTCTGGCGCGGGACACTCTGCTCAACCCCGGGGGAATCATCGATCAGGTGAGGGCAGCGTCGCGATATATGGGGCAATGTCGCGATATGGGGGGCAGCGTCGCGATACATGGGACAATGTCGTGATATATAGGGCAATATTGCAATCTATGGGGGGCAATGCCGCAATATGGGGGGCAGAGTCGTGATATATGGGGCAATATCATGATATATGGGGGGCAGCGTCGCGATATGGGGGGCAATGTCACGATATATAGGCAATATCGCAATATTTGGTGGCAATGTCGCTGTATGGGGGCAATGTCACGATATATGGGGCAGTATCATGATATGTGGGGGGCAGCGTCACGATATACGGGGGACAATGTCCCTATGTATGGGGCAACGTCACGATATAGGGGGCAATATCGTGATATATGGGGCCGTGTCGCGATAAATGTAGTGATATAGGGGTCCTATGGGGCTATGGGGTCCTATGGGCATATGTGGTCATATATAGGGCCACGGGGTCATACAGGGTCCTATGGGGCCCTAATGGTTCATATGGGGACATATGGGGTCCTATGGCCCTATGGGGTCATATATAGGGCCACGGGGTCATATGGGGCCATATGGGGCCGTATGGGGTCCTATGGCCCTACGAGGTCACATATAGGGCCACGGGGTCATATATGGGGCCATATGGGGCCGTACGGGGTCCTATGGCACTACGGGGTCACATATAGGGCCACAGGGTCATATATGGGGCCGTATGGGGCCGTACGGGGTCCTATGGCCCTATGGGGTCACATATAGGGCCACAGGGTCATATATGGGGCCATATGGGGACATATAGGGACATCTGGGGTCCTATGGCCCTACGGGGTCACATATAGGGCCACAGGGTCATATATGGGGCCATACAGGGCCATACGGGGCCATAGGAGGCTGTACGGGGTCCTATGGCCCTACGGGGTCACACATAGGGCCATGGGGTCACATACGGGGCCATAGGGGGCTGTACGGGGTCCTATGGCCCTACAGGGTCACACATAGAGCCACGGGGTCACATATGGGGCCATAGGGGGCCATACGGGGCCGTACGGGTTCCTGTGGCCCTACAAGGACCTGAGGGCGCCCTATGGGGCCCCCCCGACGTCTTTTGGGGTGGCAGGCGACGTCGATCGGTCGCGCCGGGACGCTGCAGCTGTTGGAGCGCGGCACCGCGGCCGTCACCTACGCTCAGCTCTGCGTCCCCGACGACATCGCCGCGCGCGGCGTCGCCCAAATCCCCCATTACCACTACCGGGACGACGCCACGGACATATGGGGCGCCATCCACAGGTGCCGGGACCCCCCTGAACCGCGCGGCCCTAGAGATGCCCACGGCCCCATAGCGCGCGCGGGGATCCCCTAGAGAGCGTTGGGATCCCATAGAGAGTGTGAGATCCTATAGGGAGCGTTGGGATCCCCTATAGAGCGTTGGGATCCTATAGAGAGCGTTGGGATCCCCTATAGAGCGTTGGGATCCCATAGAGAGTGTGAGATCCTATAGAGAGCGTTGGGATCCCCTATAGAGTGTTGGGATCCCATAGAGAGTGTTGGGATCCCATAGAGAGTGCAAGATCCTATAGACAGCGTTGGGATCCCCTATAGAGCGTTGGGATCCCATAGAGAGCATTGGGATCCCATAGGGAGTGGTGGGATCCCATAGAGAGCGTTGGGATCCCCTATAGAGCATTGGGATCCCATAGAGAGTGTGAGATCCTATAGGGAGCGTTGGGATCCCCTATAGAGTGTTGGGATCCCATAGAGAGTGTTGGGATCCCATAGAGAGTGCAAGATCCTATAGACAGCGTTGGGATCCCCTATAGAGCGTTGGGATCCCATAGAGAGCATTGGGATCCCATAGGGAGTGGTGGGATCCCATAGAGAGCGTTGGGATCCCCTATAGAGCATTGGGATCCCATAGAGAGTGTGAGATCCTATAGAGAGTGTTGGGATCCCATATAGAGCGTTGGGATCCCATAGAGAGTGTGAGATCCTATAGGGAGCGTTGGGATCCCCTATAGAGCGTTGGGATCCTATAGAGAGCGTTGGGATCCCCTATAGAGCGTTGGGATCCCATAGAGAGTGTGAGATCCTATAGAGAGCGTTGGGATCCCCTATAGAGTGTTGGGATCCCATAGAGAGTGTTGGGATCCCATAGAGAGTGCAAGATCCTATAGACAGCGTTGGGATCCCCTATAGAGCGTTGGGATCCCATAGAGAGCGTTGGGATCTCCTATAGAGCGTTGGGATCCCATAGAGAGCGTTGGGATCCCCTATAGAGCATTGGGATCCCATAGAGAGTGTGAGATCCTATAGGGAGTGTTGGGATCCCCTATAGAGTGTTGGGATCCCATAGAGAGTGTTGGGATCCCATAGAGAGTGCAAGATCCTATAGACAGCGTTGGGATCCCCTATAGAGCGTTGGGATCCCATAGAGAGCATTGGGATCCCATAGGGAGTGGTGGGATCCCATAGAGAGCGTTGGGATCCCCTATAGAGCATTGGGATCCCATAGAGAGTGTGAGATCCTATAGAGAGTGTTGGGATCCCATATAGAGCGTTGGGATCCCATAGAGAGTGTGAGATCCTATAGGGAGCGTTGGGATCCCCTATAGAGCGTTGGGATCCTATAGAGAGCGTTGGGATCCCCTATAGAGCGTTGGGATCCCATAGAGAGTGTGAGATCCTATAGAGAGCGTTGGGATCCCCTATAGAGTGTTGGGATCCCATAGAGAGTGTTGGGATCCCATAGAGAGTGCAAGATCCTATAGACAGCGTTGGGATCCCCTATAGAGCGTTGGGATCCCATAGAGAGCGTTGGGATCTCCTATAGAGCGTTGGGATCCCATAGAGAGCGTTGGGATCCCCTATAGAGCATTGGGATCCCATAGAGAGTGTGAGATCCTATAGGGAGTGTTGGGATCCCCTATAGAGTGTTGGGATCCCATAGAGAGTGTTGGGATCCCATAGAGAGTGCAAGATCCTATAGACAGCGTTGGGATCCCCTATAGAGCGTTGGGATCCCATAGAGAGCATTGGGATCCCATAGGGAGTGGTGGGATCCCATAGAGAGCGTTGGGATCCCCTATAGAGCATTGGGATCCCATAGAGAGTGTGAGATCCTATAGGGAGCGTTGGGATCCCCTATAGAGTGTTGGGATCCCATAGAGAGTGTTGGGATCCCATAGGGAGTGCAAGATCCTATAGAGAGCGTTGGGATCCCCTATAGAGCGTTGGGATCCCCTATAGAGCATTGGGATCCCATAGAGAGCACTGGGATCCCATAGAGAGTGTGAGATCCTATAGGGAGCGTTGGGATCCCCTAGAGAGCGTTGGGATCCCCTAGAGAGTGTGAGATCCTATAGAGAGCGTTGGGATCCCCTATAGAGCGTTGGGATCCCATAGAGAGCGTTGGGATCCCATAGAGAGCGTTGGGATCCTATAGAGGGCGTTGGGATCCCCTATAGAGCATTGGGATCCCATAGAGAGTGTGAGATCCTATAGGGAGCGTTGGGATCCCCTATAGAGCGTTGGGATCCTATAGAGAGCGTTGGGATCCCCTATAGAGCGTTGGGATCCCATAGAGAGTGTGAGATCCTATAGAGAGCGTTGGGATCCCCTATAGAGTGTTGGGATCCCATAGAGAGTGTTGGGATCCCATAGAGAGTGCAAGATCCTATAGACAGCGTTGGGATCCCCTATAGAGCGTTGGGATCCCATAGAGAGCGTTGGGATCCTATAGAGGGCGTTGGGATCCCCTATAGAGCATTGGGATCCCATAGAGAGTGTGAGATCCTATAGGGAGCGTTGGGATCCCCTATAGAGCGTTGGGATCCTATAGAGAGCGTTGGGATCCCCTATAGAGCGTTGGGATCCCATAGAGAGTGTGAGATCCTATAGAGAGCGTTGGGATCCCCTATAGAGTGTTGGGATCCCATAGAGAGCATTGGGATCCCATAGGGAGTGGTGGGATCCCATAGGGAGTGGTGGGATCCCATAGAGAGTGTTGGGATCCCCTATAGAGCGTTGGGATCCCATAGAGAGTGTGAGATCCTATAGGGAGCGTTGGGATCCCCTATAGAGTGTTGGGATCCCATAGAGAGCGTTGGGATCCCCTATAGAGTGTTGGGATCCCCTATAGAGTGTTGGGATCCCATAGAGACTGTTGGGATCCCATAGAGAGTGTGAGATCCCATAGAGAGCGTTGGGATCCCCTATAGAGTGTTGGGATCCCCTATAGAGCGTTGGGATCCCATAGAGAGTGTGAGATCCTATAGAGAGCGTTGAGATCCCCTATAGAGTGTTGGGATCCCCTATAGAGCGTTGGGATCCCATAGAGAGTGTGAGATCCTATAGAGAGCGTTGAGATCCCCTATAGAGTGTTGGGATCCCCTATAGAGCGTTGGGATCCCATAGAGAGTGTGAGATCCTATAGAGAGCGTTGAGATCCCCTATAGAGTGTTGGGATCCCCTATAGAGCGTTGGGATCCCATAGAGAGTGTGAGATCCTATAGAGAGCGTTGGGATCCCCTATAGAGTGTTGGGATCCCATAGAGAGTGTTGGGACCCCATAGAGAGTGTGAGATCCTATAGAGAGCGTTGGGATCCCCTATAGAGTGTTGGGATCCCCTATAGAGCGTTGGGATCCCATAGAGAGTGTGAGATCCCATAGAGAGCGTTGGGATCCCCTATAGAGTGTTGGGATCCCCTATAGAGCGTTGGGATCCCATATAGAGTGTTGGGATCCCATAGAGAGTGTGAGATCCCATAGAGAGCGTTGGGATCCCCTATAGAGTGTTGGGATCCCCTATAGAGCGTTGGGATCCCATAGAGAGTGTGAGATCCTATAGAGAGCGTTGAGATCCCCTATAGAGTGTTGGGATCCCCTATAGAGCGTTGGGATCCCATAGAGAGTGTGAGATCCTATAGAGAGCGTTGAGATCCCCTATAGAGTGTTGGGATCCCCTATAGAGCGTTGGGATCCCATAGAGAGTGTGAGATCCTATAGAGAGCGTTGAGATCCCCTATAGAGTGTTGGGATCCCCTATAGAGCGTTGGGATCCCATAGAGAGTGTGAGATCCTATAGAGAGCGTTGGGATCCCCTATAGAGTGTTGGGATCCCATAGAGAGTGTTGGGACCCCATAGAGAGTGTGAGATCCTATAGAGAGCGTTGGGATCCCCTATAGAGTGTTGGGATCCCCTATAGAGCGTTGGGATCCCATAGAGAGTGTGAGATCCCATAGAGAGCGTTGGGATCCCCTATAGAGTGTTGGGATCCCCTATAGAGTGTTGGGATCCCCTATAGAGCGTTGGGATCCCATATAGAGTGTTGGGATCCCATAGAGAGTGTGAGATCCCATAGAGAGCGTTGGGATCCCCTATAGAGCGTTGGGATCCCATAGAGAGTGTGAGATCCTATAGAGAGCGTTGAGATCCCCTATAGAGTGTTGGGATCCCCTATAGAGCGTTGGGATCCCATAGAGAGTGTGAGATCCTACAGAGAGCGTTGAGATCCCCTATAGAGTGTTGGGATCCCCTATAGAGCGTTGGGATCCCATAGAGAGTGTGAGATCCTATAGAGAGCGTTGGGATCCCCTATAGAGTGTTGGGATCCCATAGAGAGTGTTGGGACCCCATAGAGAGTGTGAGATCCTATAGAGAGCGTTGGGATCCCCTATAGAGTGTTGGGATCCCCTATAGAGCGTTGGGATCCCATAGAGAGTGTGAGATCCCATAGAGAGCGTTGGGATCCCCTATAGAGCGTTGGGATCCCATATAGAGTGTTGGGATCCCATAGAGAGTGTGAGATCCCATAGAGAGCGTTGGGATCCCCTATAGAGTGTTGGGATCCCCTATAGAGCGTTGGGATCCCATAGAGAGTGTGAGATCCCATAGAGAGCGTTGGGATCCCCTATAGAGCGTTGGGATCCCATATAGAGTGTTGGGATCCCATAGAGAGTGTGAGATCCCATAGAGAGCGTTGGGATCCCCTATAGAGCGTTGGGATCCCATAGAGAGTGTGAGATCCTATAGAGAGCGTTGAGATCCCCTATAGAGTGTTGGGATCCCCTATAGAGCGTTGGGATCCCATAGAGAGTGTGAGATCCTACAGAGAGCGTTGAGATCCCCTTTAGAGTGTTGGGATCCCATAGAGAGTGTTGGGACCCCATAGAGAGTGTGAGATCCTATAGAGAGCGTTGGGATCCCCTATAGAGTGTTGGGATCCCATAGAGAGTGTTGGGATCCCATAGAGAGCGTTGGGATCCCGTATAGAGCGTTGGGATCTCCTATAGAGCGTTGGGATCCCATATAGAGTGTTGGGATCCCATAGAGAGTGTGAGATCCTATAGAGAGCGTTGGGATCCCCTATAGAGTGTTGGGATCCCATAGAGAGTGTGAGATCCCCTATAGAGCGTTGGGATCCCCTATAGAGTGTTGGGATCCCATATATCCCATTGGTGACCCCATATCCCAATGATGTCCCCACACCCCATATCTGTCCCCATATCCCGTAACTGTCCCACCCATAACCACCCCGCCCCGTAACCGCCCTGCCCCATAGCCGCCCCATAGCCGCCCCATAGCCACCCCATAGCTGCCCTAGAACTGCCGCCCCATAGCCGCCCCATAGCCGCCCCATAGCCGCCCCCCTGCAGGTTTGTGCACGGCATCGTGGCGCTCTATTACCCCCCACCCCATAGCCGCCCCATAGCCGCCCCATAGCCGCCCCATAGCCGCCCCGCTGCAGGTTCGTGCACGGCATCGTGGCGCTCTATTCCCCCCCACCCCATAGCCGCCCCATAGCCGCCCCCCTGCAGGTTCGTGCACGGCATCGTGGCGCTCTATTCCCCCCCACCCCACAGCCGCCCCATAGCCGCCCCATAGCCGCCCCACTGCAGGTTCGTGCACGGCATCGTGGCACTCTATTACCCCCCACCCCATAGCCGCCCCATAGCCGCCCCATAGCCGCCCCATAGCCGCCCCGCTGCAGGTTCGTGCACGGCATCGTGGCGCTCTATTACCCCCCACCCCATAGCCGCCCCATAGCCGCCCCATAGCCGCCCCATAGCCGCCCCCCTGCAGGTTCGTGCACGGCATCGTGGTGCTCTATTACCCTACACCCCATAGCCGCCCCATAGCCGCCCCATAGTCGCCCCATAGCCGCCCCATAGCCGCCCCCCTGCAGGTTCGTGCACGGCATCGTGGCGCTCTATTACCCCACACCCCATAGCCGCCCCATAGCCGCCCCATAGCCGCCCCATAGCCGCCCCCCTGCAGGTTCGTGCACGGCATCGTGGCGCTCTATTACCCCCCACCCCATAGCCGCCCCATAGCCGCCCCATAGCCGCCCCCCTGCAGGTTTGTGCACGGCATCGTGGCGCTCTATTACCCCACACCCCATAGCCGCCCCATAGCCGCCCCATAGCCGCCCCCCTGCAGGTTTGTGCACGGCATCGTGGCGCTCTATTACCCCCCACCCCATAGCCGCCCCATAGCCGCCCCATAGCCGCCCCCCTGCAGGTTCGTGCACGGCATCGTGGCGCTCTATTCCCCCCCACCCCATAGCCGCCCCATAGCCGCCCCATAGCCGCCCCCCTGCAGGTTCGTGCACGGCATCGTGGCGCTCTATTACCCCCCACCCCATAGCCGCCCCATAGCCGCCCCATAGCCGCCCCCCTGCAGGTTTGTGCACGGCATCGTGGCGCTCTATTACCCCACACCCCATAGCCGCCCCATAGCCGCCCCATAGCCGCCCCCCTGCAGGTTTGTGCACGGCATCGTGGCGCTCTATTACCCCCCACCCCATAGCCGCCCCATAGCCGCCCCATAGCCGCCCCCCTGCAGGTTCGTGCACGGCATCGTGGCGCTCTATTCCCCCACACCCCATAGCCGCCCCATAGCCGCCCCATAGCCGCCCCCCTGCAGGTTCGTGCACGGCATCGTGGCGCTCTATTACCCCACACCCCATAGCCGCCCCATAGCCGCCCCATAGCCGCCCCATAGCCGCCCCCCTGCAGGTTCGTGCACGGCATCGTGGCGCTCTATTACCCTACACCCCATAGCCGCCCCATAGCCGCCCCATAGCCGCCCCATAGCCGCCCCCCTGCAGGTTCGTGCACGGCATCGTGGCGCTCTATTACCCCCCACCCCATAGCCGCCCCATAGCCGCCCCATAGCCGCCCCCCTGCAGGTTTGTGCACGGCATCGTGGCGCTCTATTACCCCCCACCCCATAGCCGCCCCATAGCCGCCCCATAGCCGCCCCCCTGCAGGTTCGTGCACGGCATCGTGGCGCTCTATTCCCCCCCACCCCATAGCCGCCCCATAGCCGCCCCACAGCCGCCCCATAGCCGCCCCATAGCCGCCCCCCTGCAGGTTCGTGCACGGCATCGTGGCGCTCTATTACCCCCCACCCCATAGCTGCCCCATAGCCGCCCCATAGCCGCCCCATAGCCGCCCCCCTGCAGGTTCGTGCACGGCATCGTGGCGCTCTATTACCCCCCACCCCATAGCCGCCCCATAGCCGCCCCATAGCCGCCCCCCTGCAGGTTCGTGCACGGCATCGTGGCGCTCTATTACCCTACACCCCATAGCCGCCCCATAGCCGCCCCATAGCCGCCCCACTGCAGGTTCGTGCACGGCATCGTGGCGCTCTATTACCCCACACCCCATAGCCGCCCCATAGCCGCCCCATAGCCGCCCCCCTGCAGGTTCGTGCACGGCATCGTGGCGCTCTATTACCCTACACCCCATAGCCGCCCCATAGCCGCCCCATAGCCGCCCCCCTGCAGGTTTGTGCACGGCATCGTGGCGCTCTATTACCCCACACCCCATAGCCGCCCCATAGCCGCCCCATAGCCGCCCCATAGCCGCCCCATAGCCGCCCCCCTGCAGGTTTGTGCACGGCATCGTGGCGCTCTATTACCCCCCACCCCATAGCCGCCCCATAGCCGCCCCATAGCCGCCCCATAGCCGCCCCCCTGCAGGTTCGTGCACGGCATCGTGGCGCTCTATTCCCCCCCACCCCATAGCTGCCCCATAGCCGCCCCATAGCCGCCCCATAGCCGCCCCCCTGCAGGTTCGTGCACGGCATCGTGGCGCTCTATTCCCCCCCACCCCATAGCCGCCCCATAGCCGCCCCATAGCCGCCCTGCTGCAGGTTCGTGCACGGCATCGTGGCGCTCTATTACCCCCCACCCCATAGCCGCCCCATAGCCGCCCCATAGCCGCCCCATAGCCGCCCTGCTGCAGGTTTGTGCATGGCATCGTGGCGCTCTATTACCCCACACCCCATAGCCGCCCCATAGCCGCCCCATAGCCGCCCCATAGCCGCCCCCCTGCAGGTTTGTGCACGGCATCGTGGCGCTCTATTCCCCCCCACCCCATAGCCGCCCCATAGCCGCCCCATAGCCGCCCCATAGCCGCCCCCCTGCAGGTTCGTGCACGGCATCGTGGCGCTCTATTACCCCCCACCCCATAGCCGCCCCATAGCCGCCCCATAGCCGCCCTGCTGCAGGTTTGTGCACGGCATCGTGGCGCTCTATTACCCGTCGGACGCGGCCGTGTGCGATGACCCCGAAGTGCAGCTGTGGGTGCACGAGATCTTCACCCGCGCCGTCCTCAGGAACCACCGCTCCGGTGCGGGGGAGGGGGGGGGGTCTGGTGGTGCTTATGGGTCTGGTGGTGGTTATGGGTCTGGTGGTGGTGATGGGTCTGGTGGTGGTTATGGGTCTGGTGCTGGTTATGGTTATGGGTCTGGTGGTGGTGATGGGTCTGGTGGTGGTTATGGGTCTGGTGGTGGTTATGGTTATGGGTCTGGTGGTGGTGGTGGTTATGGGTCTGGTGGTGGTTATGGGTCTGGTGGTGGTTATGGGTCTGGTGGTGGTTATGGTTATGGGTCTGGTGATGGTGGTTATGGTTATGGTTATGGTTATAGTGCTCTTGGTTATGGTTATGGGTCTGGTGATGGTGGTTATGGTTATGGTTATGGTTATGGTGCTCATGGTTATGGCTATGGGTCTGGTGATGGTTATGGTTGTGGTTATGGGTCTGGTGATGGTGGCAGTGGTGGTTATGGTTATGGTGATGGTGGTAGTTATGATTACACATGGTTATCATGATGGATATGGTGATGGTGGTTATGGTTATGGTTATCATGATGGATATGGTGATGGCGGTGGTTATGGTTATGGTCATGGTTATGGTTACGGATATGGTGATGGTGGTGGTCATGGTTACGGTTACGGTTATGGTAACGGTTATGGTTATGGTTATGGTTAAGGTGATGGTGATGGTGGTGGTTATGGTGGCAGTGGCGGTGGTTATAGTGCTCATGGTTACGGTTACGGTGGTGGTGGTGGTTGTGGTGGTGGGGATGCTGATGGGTCACTGTTGACCCCCGTGGGTGTGTGCAGTACCCACTGCGGCCACCAGGGGGCGACAAAGTCCCCCGTGGGTGTGTGCAGTACCCACTGCGGCCACCAGGGGGCGACAGAGTCCCCCCGTGGGTGTGTGCAGTACCCACAGTGGCCACCAGGGGGCGACAGAGTCCCCCCCGTGGGTGTGTGCAGTACCCACAGTGACCACCAGGGGGCGACAAAGTCCCCCGTGGGTGTGTGCAGTACCCACAGTGGCCACCAGGGGGCGACAGAGTCCCCCCCGTGGGTGTGTGCAGTACCCACAGTGGCCACCAGGGGGCGACAGAGTCCCCTGTGGGTGTGTGCAGTACCCACAGTGGCCACCAGGGGGCGACAGAGTCCCCCGTGGGTGTGTGCAGTACCCACTGCGGCCACCAGGGGGCGACAGAGTCCCCCGTGGGTGTGTGCAGTACCCACTGCGGCCACCAGGGGGCGACAGAGTCCCCCGTGGGTGTGTGCAGTACCCACAGTGGCCACCAGGGGGCGACAGAGTCCCCCGTGGGTGTGTGCAGTACCCACTGCGGCCACCAGGGGGCGACAGAGTCCCCCGTGGGTGTGTGCAGTACCCACTGCGGCCACCAGGGGGCGACAGAGTCCCCCCGTGGGTGTGTGCAGTACCCACTGCGGCCACCAGGGGGCGACAGAGTCCCCCGTGGGTGTGTGCAGTACCCACAGTGGCCACCAGGGGGCGACAGAGTCCCCCGTGGGTGTGTGCAGTAC
Organism: Cyrtonyx montezumae; assembly: GCF_038088225.1. Taxonomy (NCBI): domain Eukaryota; kingdom Metazoa; phylum Chordata; class Aves; order Galliformes; family Odontophoridae; genus Cyrtonyx; species Cyrtonyx montezumae. The sequence goes on along the minus strand of NW_027071910.1, from coordinate 10,697 downwards.
CCACTGCGGCCACCAGGGGGCGACAAAGTCCCCCGTGGGTGTGTGCAGTACCCACAGTGGCCACCAGGGGGCGACAGAGTCCCCCGTGGGTGTGTGCAGTACCCACAGTGGCCACCAGGGGGCGACAAAGCCGCTGTTGCCCCCCCAGGGTTCCCCACGAAGCTCTGCTCGCGCCCCGAGCTCGTCAAGTTCGTCACCATGATCATCTTCCGCTGCTCCGCGCAGCACTCCGCCGTCAACAGCGGCCAGGTGGGACCGGGGGTGGCCACGGACGGAACCGCGGTGGCCACGGGGATCTTGGGGTGGCCATGGGGGACCTGGGGTGGTCATGGGGATCTTGGGGTGGCCATGGGGGACCTGGGGTGGCCATGGGGATCTTGGGGTGGCCATGGGGGACCTGGGGTGGCCATGGGGGACCTGGGGTGGCCATGGGGATCTTGGGGTGGCCATGGGGGACCTGGGGTGGCCATGGGGATCTTGGGGTGGCCATGGGGGACCTGAGGTGGCCATGGGGTACCTGAGGTGGTCACAGGGATCTTGGGGTGGCCATGGGGGACCTGGGGTGGCCACAGGGATCTTGGGGTGGCCATGGGGGACCTGAGGTGGCCATGGGGTACCTGAGGTGGTCACAGGGATCTTGGGGTGGCCATGGGGGACCTGGGGTGGCCACGGGGATCTTGGGGTGGCCATTGGGGGCCTGGGGTGGCCATGGGGGACCTGAGGTGGCCACGGGGATCTTGGGGTGGCCATGGGGGACCTGAGGTGGTCACAGGGATCTTGGGGTGGCCATGGGGGACCTGAGGTGGCCACGGGGATCTTGGGGTGGCCATTGGGGGCCTGGGGTGGCCATGGGGGACCTGAGGTGGCCACGGGGATCTTGGGGTGGCCATGGGGGACCTGGGGTGGCCACGGGGATCTTGGGGTGGCCATGGGGGACCTGGGGTGGCCACGGGGATCTTGGGGTGGCCATGGGGGACCTGGGGTGGCCACGGGGATCTTGGGGTGGCCACGGGGGACCTGAGGTGGCCACAGGGATCTTGGGGTGGCCATGGGGGACCTGAGGTGGCCACAGGGATCTTGGGGTGGCCACAGAGGGAGCTCTGGTGGCCACAGGGATCTTGGGGTGGCCATGGGGGACCTGGGGTGGCCACGGGGATCTTGGGGTGGCCACAGAGGGAACTTTGGTGGCCACTTGGTAGCCACAGCATCCAGGTAGCCACACCCAGCCCCATGGTAGCCACACCCAGCCCCTCAGAAACCACGCCCTCCCCTCAGCCACACCCATCCCATTGGTAGCCCTGCCCACCCTTCAGTAACCACGCCCACCCTCAGTAGCCACACCCACCCCTCAGTAGCCCTGCCCACTATCGATAGCCCCTCCTACCCTCAGTAGCCCCGCCCACCCTCAGAAGCCCCGCCCACCCTCTGTAACCACACCCACCCCCTCAGTAGCCCCGCACACCACACTAGCCCCACCCATCCTCAGGAGCCCCGCCCACCCTCTGGAACCACACCCACCCATCAGTAGCCCCCGCCCACCCCTCAGTAGCCCCGCCCACCTCAGTAGCCCCACCCCTCAGTAGCCCCGCCCACTCCCAGAATCTCCGCCCTCAGTAGCCCCGCCCCTCCGTAGCCCCGCCCACCCTCACACTCCGCCCTCAGTAGCCCCGCCCACCCTCAGAAAGCTCCGTCCTCAGTAGCCCCGCCCTCAGTAGCCCCACCCACCCTCAGAAGCTCCACCCTCAGTACCCCGCCCACCATCAGTAGCCCCGCCCTCAGTAGCCACGCCCACCCTAAGTAGTCCCACTCTCAGTAGCCCCGCCCACCCTAAGTAGCCCCGCCCTCAGTAGCCCCGCCCACCCTCAGAAGCTCCGCCCTCAGTACCCCGCCCACCATCAGTAGCCCCTCCCCTCAGTAGCCACGCCCACCATCAGTAGCCCCGCCATCAGTAGCCACGCCCACCCTAAGTAGCCCTGCCCTCAGTAGCCCCGCCCTCAGTAGCCCCGCCCACCCTCAGAAAGCTCCGCCCTCAGTACCCCGCCCACCATCAGTAGCCCCGCCCCTCAGTAGCCCCGCCCACCATCAGTAGCCCCGCCCCCCAGTGGCCCCGCCCCTCAGTAGCCCCGGCCCGCAGTTTGATTTCGCGGCGTGGATGCCGAACGCCCCGGGGACGATGCGCCGGGCGCCGCCGCGCGCGGGGGACGAAGTGACGGAGCGCACCGTGCTGGACGCGCTGCCCTCACCCGCGGCCACCGGAGCTCTGCGGGCACTGCTCAGCGTCGTCAGCTACGAAGTGGGGGAGAGGGTGAGCCGCCCCTGAGCCCTGCCCCACGGGACCCCCCCGCCCCACGGCCCCCCTGAGCCCTGCCCCATGGGCCCCCCTGAGCCCTGCCCCACGGGCCCCCCCTGCCCCACGGCCCCCCTGAGCCCTGCCCCATGGGCCCCCCTGAGCCCTGCCCCACGGGACCCCCCCTGCCCCACGGCCCCCCTGAGCCCTGCCCCATGGGCCCCCCTGAGCCCTGCCCCACGGGACCCCGCCGCCCCACGGCCCCCCTGAGCCCTGCCCCATGGGCCCCCCTGAGCCCTGCCCCACGGGACACCCCCGCCCCACGGCCCCCCTGAGCCCTGCCCCATGGGCCCCCCTGAGCCCTGCTCCACGGGACCCCCCCTGACCCACGGCCCCCCTGAGCCCTGCCCCATGGGCCCCCCTGAGCCCTGCCCCCTTAGCGCCCGCTGGGCTGTTACCCGGAGGAGCACTGCACATAGAGCCCCAGAGGGACACCCCATGGGACCCCAGTCTGCCCTATAGGACCCCATGGGACCCCAGTCTGCCCTATGGGACCCCAGTCTGCCCTATAGGACCCCATGGGACCCCAGTCTGCCCTATAGGACCCCATGGGACCCCAGTCTGCCCCATGGGACCCCAGTCTGCCCTATAGGACCCCATGGGACCCCAGTCTGCCCTATGGGATCCAAGTCTGCTCTATAGGACCCCATGGGACCCCAGTCTGCCCCATGGGACCCCAGTCTGCCCTATGGGACCCCAGTCTGCCCCATGGGAACCCAGTCTGCCCTATAGGACCCCATGGGACCCCAGTCTGCCCTATAGGACCCCATGGGACCCCAGTCTGCCCTATGGGACCCAAGTCTGCTCTATAGGACCCCATGGGACCCCAGTCTGCCCTATAGGACCCCAGTCTGCCCATGGGACCCCAGTCTGCCCTATAGGACCCCACGGGACCCCAGTCTGCCCCACGGGACCCCCCGCCCCACGGCCCCCCTGAGCCCTGCCCCATGGGACCCCCACGGCTGCCCTGAGCCCTGCCCCCTTAGCGCCCGCTGGGCTGTTACCCGGAGGAGCACTGCACATAGAGCCCCAAAGGGACACCCCATGGGCCCCCAGTCTGCCCTATAGGACCCCAGTCTGCCCTATAGGACCCCATGGGACCCCCCCTGCCCCATGGGACCCCAGTCTGCCCCATGGGACCCCAGTCTGCCCTATAGGACCCCATGGGACCCCAGTCTGCTCCACGGGACCCCAGTCTGCCCTATAGGACCCCAGTCTGCCCCATGGGACCCCAGTCTGCCCTATAGGACCCCACGGGACCCCCCCCGCCCCACGGGACCCCCCGCCCCACGGCCGCCCTGAGCCCTGCCCCCTTAGCGCCCGCTGGGCTGTTACCCGGAGGAGCACTGCACATAGAGCCCCAAAGGGACACCCCATGGGACCCCAGTCTGCCCTATAGGACCCCAGTCTGCCCCATGGGACCCCAGTCTGCCCTATAGGACCCCCCCTGCCCCATGGGCCCCCAGTCTGCCCTATAGGAACCCCATGGGACCCCAGTCTGCCCTATGGGACCCCAGTCTGCCCTATAGGACCCCCCCTGCCCCATGGGCCCCCAGTCTGCCCTATAGGACCCCATGGGGACCCCAGTCTGCCCCATGGGACCCCAGTCTGCCCTATAGGACCCCATGGGACCCCAGTCTGCCCTCTGGGACCCCAGTCTGCCCCATGGGACCCCAGTCTGCCCTATAGGACCCCAGTCCTGCCCCATGGGACCCCAGTCTGCCCTGTAGGACCCCATGGGACCCCAGTCTGCCCTATAGGACCCCCACGGGACCCCCATGCCCCACGGGACCCCCCCGCCCCACGGCCCCCTGAGCCCTGCCCCCTTAGCGCCCGCTGGGCTGTTACCCGGAGCACTGCACATAGAGCCCCAAAGGGACACCCCATGGGACCCAGTCTGCCCTATAGGACCCCAGTCTGCCCCATGGGACCCCATGGGACCCCCCCCTGCCCTATGGGACCCCAGTCTGCCCCTATGGGACCCCAGTCTGCCCTATGGGACCCCATGGGACCCCCCCCTGCCCTATGGGACCCCAGTCTGCCCTATAGGACCCCAGTCTGCCCCATGGGACCCCAGTCTGCCCTATAGGACCCCAGTCTGCCCCATGGGACCCCAGTCTGCCCTATAGGACCCCATGGGACCCCAGTCTGCCCTCTGGGACCCCAGTCTGCCCCATGGGACCCCAGTCTGCCCTATAGGACCCCAGTCTGCCCCATGGGACCCCAGTCTGCCCTGTAGGACCCCATGGGACCCCAGTCTGCCCTATAGGACCCCAGTCTGCCCCATGGGACCCCAGTCTGCCCTGTAGGACCCCATGGGCCCCCAGTCCTGCCCTATAGGACCCCAGTCTGCCCCATGGGACCCCAGTCTGCCCTATAGGACCCCAGTCTGCCCCATGGGACCCCAGTCTGCCCTATAGGACCCCATGGGACCCCAGTCTGCCCTCTGGGACCCCAGTCTGCCCCATGGGACCCCAGTCTGCCCTATAGGACCCCAGTCTGCCCCATGGGACCCCAGTCTGCCCTGTAGGACCCCATGGGCCCCCAGTCTGCCTATAGGACCCCAGTCTGCCCCATGGGACCCCAGTCTGCCCTATAGGACCCCAGTCTGCCCCATGGGACCCCAGTCTGCCCTGTAGGACCCCATGGGCCCCCAGTCTGCCCTATAGGACCCCAGTCTGCCCTATAGGACCCCAGTCTGCCCCATGGGACCCCAGTCTGCCCTATAGGACCCCAGTCTGCCCCATGGGACCCCAGTCTGCCCTATAGGACCCCATGGGACCCCAGTCTGCCCTCTGGGACCCCAGTCTGCCCCATGGGACCCCAGTCTGCCCTATAGGACCCCAGTCTGCCCCATGGGACCCCAGTCTGCCCTGTAGGACCCCATGGGACCCCAGTCTGCCCTATAGGACCCCAGTCTGCCCTATGGGACCCCATGGGACCCCCCCCTGCCCTATGGGACCCCAGTCTGCCCTATAGGACCCCAGTCTGCCCTATGGGACCCCAGTCTGCCCCATGGGACCCCAGTCTGCCCTATAGGACCCCAGTCTGCCCTATAGGACCCCATGGGACCCAGTCTGCCCTATGGGACCCCAGTCTGCCCCATGGGACCCCAGTCTGCCCTATAGGACCCCAGTCTGCCCCATGGGACCCCAGTCTGCCCTATAGGACCCCATGGGACCCCAGTCTGCCCTCTGGGACCCCAGTCTGCCCATGGGACCCCAGTCTGCCCTATAGGGACCCCAGTCTGCCCCATGGGACCCCAGTCTGCCCTGTAGGACCCCATGGGCCCCCAGTCTGCCCTATAGGACCCCCACGGGACCCCCCTGCCCCACGGGACCCCCCCGCCCCACGGCCGCCTGAGCCCTGCCCCCTTAGCGCCCGCTGGGCTGTTACCCGGAGGAGCACTGCACATAGAGCCCCAAAGGGACACCCCATGGGACCCCAGTCTGCCCTATAGGACCCAGTCTGCCCCATGGGACCCCAGTCTGCCCTATAGGACCCCCCCTGCCCCATGGGCCCCCAGTCTGCCCTATAGGACCCCATGGGACCCCAGTCTGCCCTATGGGACCCCAGTCTGCCCTATAGGACCCCATGGGACCCCAGTCTGCCCCATGGGACCCCAGTCTGCCCTATAGGACCCCATGGGACCCCAGTCTGCCCTCTGGGACCCCAGTCTGCCCCATGGGACCCCAGTCTGCCCCTATAGGACCCCAGTCTGCCCTATAGGACCCCATGGGACCCCAGTCTGCCCTCTGGGACCCCAGTCTGCCCCATGGACCCCAGTCTGCCCTATAGGACCCCAGTCTGCCCCATGGGACCCCAGTCTGCCCTGTAGGACCCCCATGGGACCCCAGTCTGCCCTATAGGACCCCACGGGACCCCCCTGCCCCACGGGACCCCCCCGCCCCACGGCCCCCCTGAGCCCTGCCCCCTTAGCGCCCGCTGGGCTGTTACCCGGAGGAGCACTGCACATAGAGCCCCAAAGGGACACCCCATGGGACCCCAGTCTGCCCTATGGGACCCCATGGGACCCCCCCCTGCCCTATGGGACCCCAGTCTGCCCTATAGGACCCCAGTCTGCCCTATGGGACCCCATGGGACCCCCCCCCTGCCCTATGGGACCCCAGTCTGCCCTATAGGACCCCAGTCTGCCCTATGGGACCCCAGTCTGCCCCATGGGACCCCAGTCTGCCCTATAGGACCCCAGTCTGCCCTATAGGACCCCATGGGACCCCAGTCTGCCCTATGGGAGCCCAGTCTGCCCCATGGGACCCCAGTCTGCCCTATAGGACCCCAGTCTGCCCATGGGACCCCAGTCTGCCCTATAGGACCCCATGGGACCCCAGTCTGCCCTCTGGGACCCAGTCTGCCCCATGGGACCCTAGTCTGCCCTATAGGACCCCAGTCTGCCCCATGGGACCCCAGTCTGCCCTATAGGACCCCATGGGACCCCAGTCTGCCCTCTGGGACCCCAGTCTGCCCCATGGGACCCCAGTCTGCCCTATAGGACCCCAGTCTGCCCCATGGGACCCCAGTCTGCCCTATAGGACCCCACGGGACCCCCCTGCCCCACGGGACCCCCCGCCCCACGGCCGCCCCTGAGCCCTGCCCCCTTAGCGCCCGCTGGGCTGTTACCCGGAGGAGCACTGCACATAGAGCCCCAAAGGGACACCCCATGGGACCCCAGTCTGCCCTATAGGACCCCAGTCTGCCCTATGGGACCCCAGTCTGCCCCATGGGACCCCAGTCTGCCCTATAGGACCCCCATGGGACCCCAGTCTGCCCTATGGACCCCAGTCTGCCCTATAGGACGCCATGGGACCCCAGTCTGCCCCATGGGACCCCAGTCTGCCCTATAGGACCCCATGGGACCCCAGTCTGCCCTATAGGACCCCAGTCTGCCCTATAGGACCCCATGGGACCCCAGTCTGCCTATAGGACCCCAGTCTGCCCCATGGGACCCCAGTCTGCCCTATAGGACCCCACGGGACCCCCCGCCCCACGGCCCCCCTGAGCCCTGCCCCATGGACCCCCCCTGCCCCATGGGTCCCCAGTCTGCCCTATAGGACCCCACGGGACCCCTCTGCCCCACGGGACCCCCCCGCCCCACGGCCGCCCTGAGCCCTGCCCCCTTAGCGCCCGCTGGGCTGTTACCCCGGAGGAGCACTTCACGGAGCGGCCCCGCAGCGTTTGATGGCGCAGTTCCGCCGCCGCCTGCACTGCATCTCCCGGCGCATCCGCCGCCGCAACGCCGCGCTGCCCCTGCCCTACCCGTACCTCGACCCGCAGCGCGTCGAGAACAGCATCTCCACCTGAGCCGCCGCCCCGCGGCGCTGCGGGGGACGCCCGACACCTCCGCAGCCGACCCCAAAACCTCTTCTTCCTCAGATGATGACCCCAAACCTCTCCGTCCCGTTGAAGTTCTCTTTGGGGTGACCCCAAACCTCTCCGTCCCATGGTTGACCCCTTTGGGGTGACCCCAAACCTCTTGGTCCCATTAAGGTCCTCTTTGGGGTGACCCCAAACCTCTCCACCCCATTGAGATCCTCCTTGGAGTGACCCCAAACCTCCCAGGTGACCCAAACCTCTTGGTCCCATTAAGGTCCTCTTTGGGTGACCCCAAACCTCTCCACCCCATTGAGATCCTCCTTGGAGTGACCCCAAACCTCTCCGTCCCATGGTTGACCCCTTTGGGGTGACCCCAAACCTCTCCGTCCCATGGTTGACCCCTTTGGGGTGACCCCAAACCTCTTGGTCCCATTAAGGTCCTCTTTGGGGTGACCCCAAACCTCTCCACCCCATTGAGATCCTCCTTGGGATGACCCCAAACCTCCCAGGTGACCCCAAACCTCTTGGTCCCATTGAGATCCTCCTTGGGGTGACCCCAAACCTCTCCGTCCCACTGAGGTCCTCTTTGGGGTGACCCCAAACCTCTCCGTCCCATTGAGGGTTCCTTGGGGTGACCCCAAACCTCTCCATCCCACTGAGGTCCTCTTTGGGGTGACCCCAAACCTCTCCGTCCCATTGAGGGGTTCCTTGGGGTGACCCCAAACCTCTACCTCTCCATCCCACTGAGGTCCTCTTTGGGGTGACCCCAAACCTCTCCGTCCCATTGAGGGGTTCCTTGGGGTGACCCCAAACCTCTCTGTCCCATTGAGGTCCTCTTTGGGATCACCCCACACCTCCCCAGGTGACCCCAAACCTCTCCATCCCATGGTTGACCCCTTTGGGGTGACCCCAAACCTCTCCGTCCCATTGAGATCCTCCTTGGGATGACCCCAAACCTCCCAGGTGACCCCAAACCTCTTGGTCCCATTAAGGTCCTCTTTGGGGTGACCCCAAACCTCTCCACCCCATTGAGATCCTCCTTGGGGTGACCCCAAACCTCTCCGTCCCACTGAGGTCCTCTTTGGGGTGACCCCAAACCTCTCTGTCCCATTGAGGTCCTCCTTGGGGTGACCCCAAACCTCTCCGCCCCATTGAGGGGTTCCTTGGGGTGACCCCAAACCTCTCTGTCCCACTGAGGTCCTCTTTGGGATCACCCCACACCTCCCCAGGTGACCCCAAACCTCTCCATCCCATGGTTGACCCCTTTGGGGTGACCCCAAACCTCTCCGTCCCATTGAGATCCTCCTTGGGATGACCCCAAACCTCCCAGGTGACCCCAAACCTCTTGGTCCCATTAAGGTCCTCTTTGGGGTGACCCCAAACCTCTCCACCCCATTGAGATCCTCCTTGGGGTGACCCCAAACCTCTCCGTCCCACTGAGGTCCTCTTTGGGGTGACCCCAAACCTCTCAGTCCCATTGAGGGGTTCCTTGGGGTGACCCCAAACCTCTCCATCCCACTGAGGTCCTCTTTGGGATGACCCCAAACCTCTCCGTCCCGTTGATGTCTTCCTTGGGGTGACCCCAAACCTCTCTGTCCCACTGAGGTCCTCCTTGGGGTGACCCCAAACCTCTCCGTCCCATTGAGGGGTTCCTTGGGGTGACCCCAAACCTCTCCATCCCATTGAGGTCCTCCTTGGGGTGACCCCAAACCTCTCCGTCCCACTGAGGTCCTCTTTGGGATCACCCCACACCTCCCCAGGTGACCCCAAACCTCTCCGTCCCATTGAGGGGTTCCTTGGGGTGACCCCAAACCTCTCTGTCCCACTGAGGTCCTCTTTGGGATCACCCCACACCTCCCCAGGTGACCCCAAACCTCTCCGTCCCATTGATCGGTTCCTTGGGGTGACCCCAAACCTCTCCGTCCCACTGAGGTCCTCTTTGGGATCACCCCACACCTCCCCAGGTGACCCCAAACCTCTCTGTCCCGTTGATGTCTTCCCTGGGATGACCCCAAACCTCTCCGTCCCATTGAGGTCCCCCTTGGGATGTCCCCACCCCCCGACCCCACTGTGGTATGGAATAAAGGCAATTCCCACCTGATCTGGGTGGTTATGGGGTCGTGGTTATGGGGTCACGGTGGCTATGGGGTCGTGGTGGCTATGGGGTCACGGTGGCTATGGGGTCGTGGTGGCTATGGGGTCACGGTGGTTATGGGGTCGCGGTGGTTATGGGGTCGCGGTGGTTATGGGCTCGTGGTTATGGGGTCGCGGTGGTTATGGGGTCGCGGTGGTTATGGGGTCGCGGTGCCCATGGGAACCCCAGGAACGTCCCTTTCCCACCCCACAAAAAAGAAACGCAGCACCAGCGCGCATGCGCACTGCTCTTCCCCCCCCCCCCCCCCCGCCCTGCGCCTGGATCGCACCGCGCATGCGCAACCTCAGCTGTCCTCTCTTCGGAGTCTCATTTGCATAGCTCCGCCCCTCCCGGTGTTGGCTTTGGGGGGCGGAAGGGATGGGGGGGGGGGGGTCAAGGCCGATGACGTCACGCGCGGCCTCGCACGCCCCCCCTCCCCGCCCCCCCCGCCCCCATTTGGGGTCATCGACCCCTACACGGCCTTGGGGGGGGGGATGGGGGGGGTGGGCACCGCAGTGGGTCCTGGGGGGGGAACGCCCCCCCCCCTCTGTGACCCTCCCCCCCAACCCCAAAGAACCTCCCCCTCCCCCTCCCGTTGTGGGACCCCCCCTCGCTTCTATAAGGGGGGGACGTGGGGACCCCTCAAGATTGGACCCCCCCCCCTCCTATGGACCCCCCCAGGTGCGACCCCCATAAGCGAACATCGGAGGACCCCCCCACAATGTGGTCCCCCTCCCCCCTACAGAAACACGCCCCCCTCCCCCGGCATTGGACCCCCTCAATTTAGGGACCCCCCCGCACCCATATGGAGCCCCCCCCCACTATGTGGACCCCCTCTATGGGGAACCCCGCCTTATATTGCCCCCCCAAATGAGACCCCCCCCC
>NW_027071909.1:0-42525 GCF_038088225.1 Cyrtonyx montezumae | reverse complement strand
GGCGCTTGAGAGCACTATGGAGCTGCATTGGGGCTCTATGGGGCTGTATGTGGCAGTTATGGGGTGCTGTGGGGCGGTTATGGGGCGCTATGGGGCGGTTATGGGGCGCTATGGGGCGGTTATGGGGCGCTATGGGGCGGTTATGGGGCGCTATGGGGCGGTTGTGGGGTGGTTATGGGTGATATAGAGCACTAGGGGGCGCTAGAGAGCACTATGGAGCTGCTATGGAGCCCTATATGGCATTTATGGGGCGCTATGGGGCGGTTATGGGGCGCTATGGGGTGGTTGTGGGGCGCTATGGGGCGGTTATGGCGCGCTATGGGGCGGTTATGGGGCGCTATGGGGCGGTTGTGGTGTGATTATGGGTGATATAGAGCACTAGGGGGCGCTTGAGAGCACTATGGAGCTGCATTGGGGCTCTATGGGGCTCTATGTGGCAGTTATGGGGCGCTATGGGGTGCTATGGGGTGGTTATGGGGCGCTATGGGGCGGAGAGGGCGAGTTATGGGGCTGGGATGGGAGCTATGGGGTCAGGGGTTGTGGGTGTGCAGTAGAACACCGCCATCGTGGGCTCCACCACCAGTGGGGGGCACTTGGGGGGCTGGGGGGGGCACTTGGGGGGCGGTTGTGGGGCGCTGTGGGGCGGTTATGGGGCGTTATGGGGCGGTTATGGGGCGCTGTGGGGCGGTTATGGGGCGCTATGGGGCGGTTGTGGGGTGGTTATGGGTGATATAGAGCACTAGGGGGGCGCTAGAGAGCACTATGGAGCTGCTATGGAGCCCTATATGCCATTTATGGGGCGCTATGGGGGCGGTTATGGGGCGCTATGGGGTGGTTATGGGGCGCTATGGGGTGGTTATGGGCGCTATGGGGCGGTTATGGGGCACTATGGGGCGGTTATGGGGTGGTTATGGCTGCTATGGGGCACTAGGGGGCGCTTGTGAGCACTATGGAGCTGCTGTTGCATTCTGTGGGGCTCTATGTGGCGGTTATGGGGCACTATGGGGTGGTTATGGGGCGGTTATGGGGCACTATGGGGTGGTTATGGGGCGCTATGGGGGCGGTTATGGGGCGCTATGGGTCGGTTGTGGGGCGGTTGTGGGTGCTATGAGGCACTAGGGGGCGCTTGAGAGCACTATGGAGCTGCATTGGGCTCTGGGGCTGTATGTGGCAGTTATGGGGCGCTGTGGGGTGGTTATGGGGCGCTATGGGGCGGTTGTGGGGCGCTATGGGGCGGTTATGGGGCGCTGTGGGGAGGTTATGGGGCGCTGTGGGGCAGTTATGGGGCGTTATGGGTGCTATGGGGCACTAGGGGGCGCTTGAGAGCACTATGGAGCTGCTGTTGCATTCTGTGGGGCTCTATGTGGCGGTTATGGGGCGCTATGGGGCGGTTATGGGGTGCTATGGGGCGGTTATGGGGCGCTGTGGGGCGGTTATGGGGCGCTATGGGGCGGTTATGGGGTGGTTATGGGTGCTATGGGGCACTAGGGGGCGCTAGAGAGCACTATGGAGCTGCTGTTGCATTCTATGGGGCACTATGTGGCGGTTATGGGGCACTATGGGGTGGTTATGGGGCGGTTATGGGTCGCTATGGGGCGGTTATGGGGCGCTGTGGGGCGGTTATGGGGTGCTATGGGGCGGTTATGGGGCGTTAAGGGGGCGGTTGTGGGTGCTATGGGGCACTAGGGGGCGCTTGAGAGCACTATGGAGCTGCATTGGGGCTCTATGGGGCTGTATGTGGCAGTTATGGGGTGCTGTGGGGTGGTTGTGGGGCGCTATGGGGCGGTTATGGGGCGCTATGGGGCGGTTGTGGGGTGGTTATGGGTGCTATGGGGCACTAGGGGGTGCTAGAGAGCACTATGGAGCTGCTGTTGCATTCTATGGGGCACTATGTGGCGGTTATGGGGCACTATGGGGCGGTAATGGGGCGGTTGTGGGGCGCTATGGGGCGGTTATGGGGCGCTATGGGGTGGTTATGGGGCGCTATGGGGCGGTTATGGGGCGCTATGGGGCGGTTATGGGGCGCTATGGGGTGGTTGTGGGGCGCTATGGGGCGGTTATGGGGCGTTAAGGGGCGGTTGTGGGTGCTATGAGGCACTAGGGGGCGCTAGAGAGCACTATGGAGCTGCTGTTGCATTCTATGGGGCTCTATGTGGCAGTTATGGGGCGCTATGGGGTGGTTATGGGGCGCTATGGGGTGGTTATGGGGCGCTATGGGGCGGAGAGGGGGAGTTATGGGGCTGGGATGGGAGCTATGGGGTCAGGGCTTGTGGGTGTGCAGTAGAACACCGCCATCGTGGGCTCCACCACCGGTGGGGGGCACTTGTGGGGCTGGGGGGGGCACTTGGGGGGCGGTTATGGGGCGCTGCAGGTCGCTGTGGGTCCCTTATGGGTTGCTGTGGGTCTCTATGGGTCTCTATGGGTCCCTGTGTGTTGCTGTGTGTCACTTATGGGTCCGTGTGGGGCGCTGTGGGTCCCTATGGGTCCCTATGGGTCCCTTACATGTTGCTGTGGGTCCCTATGGGTCACTTATGGGTCCCTGTGTGGTGCTGTGGGGCGCTGTGGGTCCCTATGGGTCTCTATGGGTCACTTATGGGTCCCTATGGGTCACTATGGGTCCGTATGGGTCACTTATGGGTCTCTATGGGTCCCTATGGGTCACTGATGGGTCCCTCCGTGACTCTATGGGTTCGTGTGGGGCGCTGTGGGTCACTGCTGGGTCCCTGTGTGTGGCTGTGTGTCACTTATGGGTCGCTGTGGGGCGCTGTGTGTCCCTATGGGTCTGTGTGGGGGCGCTGTGGGTCACTGATGGGTCCCTATGGGTCACTGATGGGTCCCTCCGTGACTCTATGGGTCGCTGTGGGGCGCTGTGGGTCCCTATGGGTCTCTATGGGTCACTTATGGGTCCCTATGGGTCACTTATGGGTCCGTATGGGTCACTTATGGGTCTCTATGGGTCCCTATGGGTCGCTGTGGGGCGCTGTGGGTCCCTGTGTGTCACTTATGGGTCGCCGTGGGTCAGGCTCGAATTACTACGTGCGCATCCTGAGCACCATAGACCGGGAGCTGCTGAAGCCTATGGGTCCCTATGGGTCCCTATGGGTCCGTCTGGGTCACTTATGGGTCTCTATGGGGTCCCTATGGGTCGCTGTGGGGCGCTGTGGGTCCCTGTGTGTCACTTATGGGTCGCCGTGGGTCAGGCTCGAATTACTACGTGCGCATCCTGAGCACCATAGACCGGGAGCTGCTGAAGCCTATGGGTCCCTATGGGTCCCTATGGGTCCCTATGGGTCACTCTGGGTCCGTCTGGGTCACTTATGGGTCTCTATGGGTCCCTATGGGTCGCTGTGGGGCGCTGTGGGTCCCTGTGTGTCACTTATGGGTCGCCGTGGGTCAGGCTCGAATTACTACGTGCGCATCCTGAGCACCATAGACCGGGAGCTGCTGAAGCCTATGGGTCCCTATGGGTCCCTATGGGTCCCTATGGGTCCCTATGGGTCCGTCTGGGTCACTTATGGGTCTCTATGGGTCCCTATGGGTCGCTGTGGGGCGCTGTGGGTCCCTGTGTGTCACTTATGGGTCGCCGTGGGTCAGGCTCGAATTACTACGTGCGCATCCTGAGCACCATAGACCGGGAGCTGCTGAAGCCTATGGGTCCCTATGGGTCCCTATGGGTCCCTATGGGTCACTCTGGGTCCGTCTGGGTCACTTATGGGTCTCTATGGGTCCCTATGGGTCGCTGTGGGGCGCTGTGGGTCCCTGTGTGTCACTTATGGGTCGCCGTGGGTCAGGCTCGAATTACTACGTGCGCATCCTGAGCACCATAGACCGGGAGCTGCTGAAGCCTATGGGTCCCTATGGGTCCCTATGGGTCACTCTGGGTCCGTCTGGGTCACTTATGGGTCTCTATGGGTCCCTATGGGTCGCTGTGGGGCGCTGTGGGTCCCTGTGTGTCACTTATGGGTCGCCGTGGGTCAGGCTCGAATTACTACGTGCGCATCCTGAGCACCATAGACCGGGAGCTGCTGAAGCCCAACGCGTCCCTATGGGTCCCTATGGGTCCCTATGGGTCACTCTGGGTCCGTCTGGGTCACTTATGGGTCTCTATGGGTCCCTATGGGTCGCTGTGGGGGCGCTGTGGGTCCCTGTGTGTCACTTATGGGTCGCCGTGGGTCAGGCTCGAATTACTACGTGCGCATCCTGAGCACCATAGACCGGGAGCTGCTGAAGCCTATGGGTCCCTATGGGTCCCTATGGGTCCCTATGGGTCCCTATGGGTCCGTATGGGTCACTTATGGGTCTCTATGGGTCCCTATGGGTCGCTGTGGGGCGCTGTGGGTCCCTGTGTGTCACTTATGGGTCGCCGTGGGTCAGGCTCGAATTACTACGTGCGCATCCTGAGCACCATAGACCGGGAGCTGCTGAAGCCTATGGGTCCCTATGGGTCCCTATGGGTCCCTATGGGTCACTCTGGGTCCGTCTGGGTCACTTATGGGTCTCTATGGGTCCCTATGGGTCGCTGTGGGGCGCTGTGGGTCCCTGTGTGTCACTTATGGGTCGCCGTGGGTCAGGCTCGAATTACTACGTGCGCATCCTGAGCACCATAGACCGGGAGCTGCTGAAGCCTATGGGTCCCTATGGGTCCCTATGGGTCCGTCTGGGTCACTTATGGGTCTCTATGGGTCCCTATGGGTCGCTGTGGGGCGCTGTGGGTCCCTGTGTGTCACTTATGGGTCGCCGTGGGTCAGGCTCGAATTACTACGTGCGCATCCTGAGCACCATAGACCGGGAGCTGCTGAAGCCTATGGGTCCCTATGGGTCCCTATGGGTCCCTATGGGTCCCTATGGGTCCGTCTGGGTCACTTATGGGTCTCTATGGGTCCCTATGGGTCGCTGTGGGGCGCTGTGGGTCCCTGTGTGTCACTTATGGGTCGCCGTGGGTCAGGCTCGAATTACTACGTGCGCATCCTGAGCACCATAGACCGGGAGCTGCTGAAGCCTATGGGTCCCTATGGGTCCCTATGGGTCCCTATGGGTCACTCTGGGTCCGTCTGGGTCACTTATGGGTCTCTATGGGTCCCTATGGGTCGCTGTGGGGCGCTGTGGGTCCCTGTGTGTCACTTATGGGTCGCCGTGGGTCAGGCTCGAATTACTACGTGCGCATCCTGAGCACCATAGACCGGGAGCTGCTGAAGCCTATGGGTCCCTATGGGTCCCTATGGGTCACTCTGGGTCCGTCTGGGTCACTTATGGGTCTCTATGGGTCCCTATGGGTCGCTGTGGGGCGCTGTGGGTCCCTGTGTGTCACTTATGGGTCGCCGTGGGGTCAGGCTCGAATTACTACGTGCGCATCCTGAGCACCATAGACCGGGAGCTGCTGAAGCCAACGCGTCCCTATGGGTCCCTATGGGTCCCTATGGGTCACTCTGGGTCCGTCTGGGTCACTTATGGGTCTCTATGGGTCCCTATGGGTCGCTGTGGGGCGCTGTGGGTCCCTGTGTGTCACTTATGGGTCGCCGTGGGTCAGGCTCGAATTACTACGTGCGCATCCTGAGCACCATAGACCGGGAGCTGCTGAAGCCTATGGGTCCCTATGGGTCCCTATGGGTCCCTATGGGTCACTCTGGGTCCGTCTGGGTCACTTATGGGTCTCTATGGGTCCCTATGGGTCGCTGTGGGGCGCTGTGGGTCCCTGTGTGTCACTTATGGGTCGCCGTGGGTCAGGCTCGAATTACTACGTGCGCATCCTGAGCACCATAGACCGGGAGCTGCTGAAGCCTATGGGTCCCTATGGGTCCCTATGGGTCCCTATGGGTCACTCTGGGTCCGTCTGGGTCACTTATGGGTCTCTATGGGTCCCTATGGGTCGCTGTGGGGCGCTGTGGGTCCCTGTGTGTCACTTATGGGTCGCCGTGGGTCAGGCTCGAATTACTACGTGCGCATCCTGAGCACCATAGACCGGGAGCTGCTGAAGCCTATGGGTCCCTATGGGTCCCTATGGGTCCCTATGGGTCACTTATGGGTCTCTATGGGTCCCTATGGGTCGCTGTGGGGCGCTGTGGGTCCCTGTGTGTCACTTATGGGTCGCCGTGGGTCAGGCTCGAATTACTACGTGCGCATCCTGAGCACCATAGACCGGGAGCTGCTGAAGCCTATGGGTCCCTATGGGTCCCTATGGGTCCCTATGGGTCCCTATGGGTCACTCTGGGTCCGTCTGGGTCACTTATGGGTCTCTATGGGTCCCTATGGGTCGCTGTGGGGCGCTGTGGGTCCCTGTGTGTCACTTATGGGTCGCCGTGGGTCAGGCTCGAATTACTACGTGCGCATCCTGAGCACCATAGACCGGGAGCTGCTGAAGCCTATGGGTCCCTATGGGTCCCTATGGGTCCCTATGGGTCACTCTGGGTCCGTCTGGGTCACTTATGGGGTCTCTATGGGTCCCTATGGGTCGCTGTGGGGCGCTGTGGGTCCCTGTGTGTCACTTATGGGTCGCCGTGGGTCAGGCTCGAATTACTACGTGCGCATCCTGAGCACCATAGACCGGGAGCTGCTGAAGCCTATGGGTCCCTATGGGTCCCTATGGGTCCCTATGGGTCACTCTGGGTCCGTCTGGGTCACTTATGGGTCTCTATGGGTCCCTATGGGTCGCTGTGGGGCGCTGTGGGTCCCTGTGTGTCACTTATGGGTCGCCGTGGGTCAGGCTCGAATTACTACGTGCGCATCCTGAGCACCATAGACCGGGAGCTGCTGAAGCCCAACGCGTCCCTATGGGTCCCTATGGGTCTCTCTGGGTCCGTCTGGGTCACTTATGGGTCTCTATGGGTCCCTATGGGTCGCTGTGGGGCGCTGTGGGTCCCTGTGTGTCACTTATGGGTCGCCGTGGGTCAGGCTCGAATTACTACGTGCGCATCCTGAGCACCATAGACCGGGAGCTGCTGAAGCCCAACGCGTCCCTATGGGTCCCTATGGGTCCCTATGGGTCACTCTGGGTCCGTCTGGGTCACTTATGGGTCTCTATGGGTCCCTATGGGTCGCTGTGGGGCGCTGTGGGTCCCTGTGTGTCACTTATGGGTCGCCGTGGGTCAGGCTCGAATTACTACGTGCGCATCCTGAGCACCATAGACCGGGAGCTGCTGAAGCCTATGGGTCCCTATGGGTCCCTATGGGTCCCTATGGGTCCCTATGGGTCCGTATGGGTCACTTATGGGTCTCTATGGGTCCCTATGGGTCGCTGTGGGGCGCTGTGGGTCCCTGTGTGTCACTTATGGGTCGCCGTGGGTCAGGCTCGAATTACTACGTGCGCATCCTGAGCACCATAGACCGGGAGCTGCTTGAAGCCTATGGGTCCCTATGGGTCCCTATGGGTCCCTATGGGTCACTCTGGGTCCGTCTGGGTCACTTATGGGTCTCTATGGGTCCCTATGGGTCGCTGTGGGGCGCTGTGGGTCCCTGTGTGTCACTTATGGGTCGCCGTGGGTCAGGCTCGAATTACTACGTGCGCATCCTGAGCACCATAGACCGGGAGCTGCTGAAGCCCAACGCGTCCCTATGGGTCCCTATGGGTCTCTCTGGGTCCGTCTGGGTCACTTATGGGTCTCTATGGGTCCCTATGGGTCGCTGTGGGGCGCTGTGGGTCCCTGTGTGTCACTTATGGGTCGCCGTGGGTCAGGCTCGAATTACTACGTGCGCATCCTGAGCACCATAGACCGGGAGCTGCTGAAGCCCAACGCGTCCCTATGGGTCCCTATGGGTCCCTATGGGTCACTCTGGGTCCGTATGGGTCACTTATGGGTCTCTATGGGTCCCTATGGGTCGCTGTGGGGCGCTGTGGGTCCCTGTGTGTCACTTATGGGTCGCCGTGGGTCAGGCTCGAATTACTACGTGCGCATCCTGAGCACCATAGACCGGGAGCTGCTGAAGCCTATGGGTCCCTATGGGTCCCTATGGGTCCCTATGGGTCCCTATGGGTCCGTATGGGTCACTTATGGGTCTCTATGGGTCCCTATGGGTCGCTGTGGGGCGCTGTGGGTCCCTGTGTGTCACTTATGGGTCGCCGTGGGTCAGGCTCGAATTACTACGTGCGCATCCTGAGCACCATAGACCGGGAGCTGCTGAAGCCTATGGGTCCCTATGGGTCCCTATGGGTCCCTATGGGTCACTCTGGGTCCGTCTGGGTCACTTATGGGTCTCTATGGGTCCCTATGGGTCGCTGTGGGGCGCTGTGGGTCCCTGTGTGTCACTTATGGGTCGCCGTGGGTCAGGCTCGAATTACTACGTGCGCATCCTGAGCACCATAGACCGGGAGCTGCTGAAGCCTATGGGTCCCTATGGGTCCCTATGGGTCCCTATGGGTCACTTATGGGTCTCTATGGGTCCCTATGGGTCGCTGTGGGGCGCTGTGGGTCCCTGTGTGTCACTTATGGGTCGCCGTGGGTCAGGCTCGAATTACTACGTGCGCATCCTGAGCACCATAGACCGGGAGCTGCTGAAGCCTATGGGTCCCTATGGGTCCCTATGGGTCCGTATGGGTCACTTATGGGTCTCTATGGGTCCCTATGGGTCGCTGTGGGGCGCTGTGGGTCCCTGTGTGTCACTTATGGGTCGCCGTGGGTCAGGCTCGAATTACTACGTGCGCATCCTGAGCACCATAGACCGGGAGCTGCTGAAGCCTATGGGTCCCTATGGGTCCCTATGGGTCCGTATGGGTCACTTATGGGTCTCTATGGGTCCCTATGGGTCGCTGTGGGGCGCTGTGGGTCCCTGTGTGTCACTTATGGGTCGCCGTGGGTCAGGCTCGAATTACTACGTGCGCATCCTGAGCACCATAGACCGGGAGCTGCTGAAGCCTATGGGTCCCTATGGGTCCCTATGGGTCCCGTATGGGTCACTTATGGGTCTCTATGGGTCCCTATGGGTCGCTGTGGGGCGCTGTGGGTCCCTGTGTGTCACTTATGGGTCGCCGTGGGTCAGGCTCGAATTACTACGTGCGCATCCTGAGCACCATAGACCGGGAGCTGCTGAAGCCTATGGGTCCCTATGGGTCCCTATGGGTCCGTATGGGTCACTTATGGGTCTCTATGGGTCCCTATGGGTCGCTGTGGGGCGCTGTGGGTCCCTGTGTGTCACTTATGGGTCGCCGTGGGTCAGGCTCGAATGACTACGTGCGCATCCTGAGCACCATAGACCGGGGAGCTGCTGAAGCCTATGGGTCCCTATGGGTCCCTATGGGTCCCTATGGGTCACTCTGGGTCCGTCTGGGTCACTTATGGGTCTCTATGGGTCCCTATGGGTCGCTGTGGGGCGCTGTGGGTCCCTGTGTGTCACTTATGGGTCGCCGTGGGTCAGGCTCGAATTACTACGTGCGCATCCTGAGCACCATAGACCGGGAGCTGCTGAAGCCCAACGCGTCCCTATGGGTCCCTATGGGTCCGTCTGGGTCACTTATGGGTCTCTATGGGTCCCTATGGGTCGCTGTGGGGCGCTGTGGGTCCCTGTGTGTCACTTATGGGTCGCCGTGGGTCAGGCTCGAATGACTACGTGCGCATCCTGAGCACCATAGACCGGGAGCTGCTGAAGCCTATGGGTCCCTATGGGTCCCTATGGGTCACTCTGGGTCCGTCTGGGTCACTTATGGGTCTCTATGGGTCCCTATGGGTCGCTGTGGGGCGCTGTGGGTCCCTGTGTGTCACTTATGGGTCGCCGTGGGTCAGGCTCGAATTACTACGTGCGCATCCTGAGCACCATAGACCGGGAGCTGCTGAAGCCTATGGGTCCCTATGGGTCTCTATGGGTCCGTCTGGGTCACTTATGGGTCTCTATGGGTCCCTATGGGTCGCTGTGGGGCGCTGTGGGTCCCTGTGTGTCACTTATGGGTCGCCGTGGGTCAGGCTCGAATTACTACGTGCGCATCCTGAGCACCATAGACCGGGAGCTGCTGAAGCCTATGGGTCCCTATGGGTCCCTATGGGTCACTCTGGGTCCGTCTGGGTCACTTATGGGTCTCTATGGGTCCCTATGGGTCGCTGTGGGGCGCTGTGGGTCCCTGTGTGTCACTTATGGGTCGCCGTGGGTCAGGCTCGAATTACTACGTGCGCATCCTGAGCACCATAGACCGGGAGCTGCTGAAGCCTATGGGTCCCTATGGGTCCCTATGGGTCCCTATGGGTCCGTATGGGTCCGTCTGGGTCACTTATGGGTCTCTATGGGTCCCTATGGGTCGCTGTGGGGCGCTGTGGGTCCCTGTGTGTCACTTATGGGTCGCCGTGGGTCAGGCTCGAATTACTACGTGCGCATCCTGAGCACCATAGACCGGGAGCTGCTGAAGCCTATGGGTCCCTATGGGTCCCTATGGGTCACTCTGGGTCCGTCTGGGTCACTTATGGGTCTCTATGGGTCCCTATGGGTCGCTGTGGGGCGCTGTGGGTCCCTGTGTGTCACTTATGGGTCGCCGTGGGTCAGGCTCGAATTACTACGTGCGCATCCTGAGCACCATAGACCGGGAGCTGCTGAAGCCTATGGGTCCCTATGGGTCCCTATGGGTCCCTATGGGTCCGTCTGGGTCCGTCTGGGTCACTTATGGGTCTCTATGGGTCCCTATGGGTCGCTGTGGGGCGCTGTGGGTCCCTGTGTGTCACTTATGGGTCGCCGTGGGTCAGGCTCGAATTACTACGTGCGCATCCTGAGCACCATAGACCGGGAGCTGCTGAAGCCTATGGGTCCCTATGGGTCCCTATGGGTCCCTATGGGTCCGTCTGGGTCCGTCTGGGTCACTTATGGGTCTCTATGGGTCCCTATGGGTCGCTGTGGGGCGCTGTGGGTCCCTGTGTGTCACTTATGGGTCGCCGTGGGTCAGGCTCGAATTACTACGTGCGCATCCTGAGCACCATAGACCGGGAGCTGCTGAAGCCTATGGGTCCCTATGGGTCTCTATGGGTCCGTCTGGGTCACTTATGGGTCTCTATGGGTCCCTATGGGTCGCTGTGGGGCGCTGTGGGTCCCTGTGTGTCACTTATGGGTCGCCGTGGGTCAGGCTCGAATTACTACGTGCGCATCCTGAGCACCATAGACCGGGAGCTGCTGAAGCCTATGGGTCCCTATGGGTCCCTATGGGTCACTCTGGGTCCGTCTGGGTCACTTATGGGTCTCTATGGGTCCCTATGGGTCGCTGTGGGGCGCTGTGGGTCCCTGTGTGTCACTTATGGGTCGCCGTGGGTCAGGCTCGAATTACTACGTGCGCATCCTGAGCACCATAGACCGGGAGCTGCTGAAGCCTATGGGTCCCTATGGGTCCCTATGGGTCCCTATGGGTCACTCTGGGTCCGTCTGGGTCACTTATGGGTCTCTATGGGTCCCTATGGGTCGCTGTGGGGGCGCTGTGGGTCCCTGTGTGTCACTTATGGGTCGCCGTGGGTCAGGCTCGAATTACTACGTGCGCATCCTGAGCACCATAGACCGGGAGCTGCTGAAGCCTATGGGTCCCTATGGGTCCCTATGGGTCACTCTGGGTCCGTCTGGGTCACTTATGGGTCTCTATGGGTCCCTATGGGTCGCTGTGGGGCGCTGTGGGTCCCTGTGTGTCACTTATGGGTCGCCGTGGGTCAGGCTCGAATTACTACGTGCGCATCCTGAGCACCATAGACCGGGAGCTGCTGAAGCCTATGGGTCCCTATGGGTCCCTATGGGTCCCTATGGGTCACTCTGGGTCCGTCTGGGTCACTTATGGGTCTCTATGGGTCCCTATGGGTCGCTGTGGGGCGCTGTGGGTCCCTGTGTGTCACTTATGGGTCGCCGTGGGTCAGGCTCGAATTACTACGTGCGCATCCTGAGCACCATAGACCGGGAGCTGCTGAAGCCTATGGGTCCCTATGGGTCCCTATGGGTCACTCTGGGTCCGTCTGGGTCACTTATGGGTCTCTATGGGTCCCTATGGGTCGCTGTGGGGCGCTGTGGGTCCCTGTGTGTCACTTATGGGTCGCCGTGGGTCAGGCTCGAATTACTACGTGCGCATCCTGAGCACCATAGACCGGGAGCTGCTGAAGCCTATGGGTCCCTATGGGTCCCTATGGGTCCCTATGGGTCACTCTGGGTCCGTCTGGGTCACTTATGGGTCTCTATGGGTCCCTATGGGTCGCTGTGGGGCGCTGTGGGTCCCTGTGTGTCACTTATGGGTCGCCGTGGGTCAGGCTCGAATTACTACGTGCGCATCCTGAGCACCATAGACCGGGAGCTGCTGAAGCCTATGGGTCCCTATGGGTCCCTATGGGTCCCTATGGGTCCCTATGGGTCACTCTGGGTCCGTATGGGTCACTTATGGGTCTCTATGGGTCCCTATGGGTCGCTGTGGGGCGCTGTGGGTCCCTGTGTGTCACTTATGGGTCGCCGTGGGTCAGGCTCGAATGACTACGTGCGCATCCTGAGCACCATAGACCGGGAGCTGCTGAAGCCTATGGGTCCCTATGGGTCCCTATGGGTCCGTCTGGGTCACTTATGGGTCTCTATGGGTCCCTATGGGTCGCTGTGGGGCGCTGTGGGTCCCTGTGTGTCACTTATGGGTCGCCGTGGGTCAGGCTCGAATTACTACGTGCGCATCCTGAGCACCATAGACCGGGAGCTGCTGAAGCCTATGGGTCCCTATGGGTCCCTATGGGTCCCTATGGGTCCGTCTGGGTCACTTATGGGTCTCTATGGGTCCCTATGGGTCGCTGTGGGGCGCTGTGGGTCCCTGTGTGTCACTTATGGGTCGCCGTGGGTCAGGCTCGAATTACTACGTGCGCATCCTGAGCACCATAGACCGGGAGCTGCTGAAGCCTATGGGTCCCTATGGGTCCCTATGGGTCACTCTGGGTCCGTCTGGGTCACTTATGGGTCTCTATGGGTCCCTATGGGTCGCTGTGGGGCGCTGTGGGTCCCTGTGTGTCACTTATGGGTCGCCGTGGGTCAGGCTCGAATTACTACGTGCGCATCCTGAGCACCATAGACCGGGAGCTGCTGAAGCCCAACGCGTCCCTATGGGTCCCTATGGGTCCCTATGGGTCACTCTGGGTCCGTCTGGGTCACTTATGGGTCTCTATGGGTCCCTATGGGTCGCTGTGGGGCGCTGTGGGTCCCTGTGTGTCACTTATGGGTCGCCGTGGGTCAGGCTCGAATTACTACGTGCGCATCCTGAGCACCATAGACCGGGAGCTGCTGAAGCCCAACGCGTCCCTATGGGTCCCTATGGGTCACTATGGGTCCGTCTGGGTCACTTATGGGTCTCTATGGGTCCCTATGGGTCGCTGTGGGGCGCTGTGGGTCCCTGTGTGTCACTTATGGGTCGCCGTGGGTCAGGCTCGAATTACTACGTGCGCATCCTGAGCACCATAGACCGGGAGCTGCTGAAGCCTATGGGTCCCTATGGGTCCGTCTGGGTCACTTATGGGTCTCTATGGGTCCCTATGGGTCGCTGTGGGGCGCTGTGGGTCCCTGTGTGTCACTTATGGGTCGCCGTGGGTCAGGCTCGAATTACTACGTGCGCATCCTGAGCACCATAGACCGGGAGCTGCTGAAGCCCAACGCGTCCCTATGGGTCCCTATGGGTCACTATGGGTCCGTCTGGGTCACTTATGGGTCTCTATGGGTCCCTATGGGTCGCTGTGGGGCGCTGTGGGTCCCTGTGTGTCACTTATGGGTCGCCGTGGGTCAGGCTCGAATTACTACGTGCGCATCCTGAGCACCATAGACCGGGAGCTGCTGAAGCCTATGGGTCCCTATGGGTCCCTATGGGTCCCTATGGGTCCCTATGGGTCACTATGGGTCACTTATGGGTCTCTATGGGTCCCTATGGGTCGCTGTGGGGCGCTGTGGGTCCCTGTGTGTCACTTATGGGTCGCCGTGGGTCAGGCTCGAATTACTACGTGCGCATCCTGAGCACCATAGACCGGGAGCTGCTGAAGCCCAACGCGTCCCTATGGGTCCCTATGGGTCCGTCTGGGTCACTTATGGGTCTCTATGGGTCCCTATGGGTCGCTGTGGGGCGCTGTGGGTCCCTGTGTGTCACTTATGGGTCGCCGTGGGTCAGGCTCGAATTACTACGTGCGCATCCTGAGCACCATAGACCGGGAGCTGCTGAAGCCTATGGGTCCCTATGGGTCCCTATGGGTCCCTATGGGTCACTCTGGGTCCGTCTGGGTCACTTATGGGTCTCTATGGGTCCCTATGGGTCGCTGTGGGGCGCTGTGGGTCCCTGTGTGTCACTTATGGGTCGCCGTGGGTCAGGCTCGAATTACTACGTGCGCATCCTGAGCACCATAGACCGGGAGCTGCTGAAGCCTATGGGTCCCTATGGGTCCCTATGGGTCCCTATGGGTCCCTATGGGTCCGTCTGGGTCACTTATGGGTCTCTATGGGTCCCTATGGGTCGCTGTGGGGCGCTGTGGGTCCCTGTGTGTCACTTATGGGTCGCCGTGGGTCAGGCTCGAATTACTACGTGCGCATCCTGAGCACCATAGACCGGGAGCTGCTGAAGCCTATGGGTCCCTATGGGTCCCTATGGGTCCCTATGGGTCCCTATGGGTCCGTCTGGGTCACTTATGGGTCTCTATGGGTCCCTATGGGTCGCTGTGGGGCGCTGTGGGTCCCTGTGTGTCACTTATGGGTCGCCGTGGGTCAGGCTCGAATTACTACGTGCGCATCCTGAGCACCATAGACCGGGAGCTGCTGAAGCCTATGGGTCCCTATGGGTCCCTATGGGTCACTCTGGGTCCGTCTGGGTCACTTATGGGTCTCTATGGGTCCCTATGGGTCGCTGTGGGGCGCTGTGGGTCCCTGTGTGTCACTTATGGGTCGCCGTGGGTCAGGCTCGAATTACTACGTGCGCATCCTGAGCACCATAGACCGGGAGCTGCTGAAGCCTATGGGTCCCTATGGGTCCCTATGGGTCCCTATGGGTCACTCTGGGTCCGTCTGGGTCACTTATGGGTCTCTATGGGTCCCTATGGGTCGCTGTGGGGCGCTGTGGGTCCCTGTGTGTCACTTATGGGTCGCCGTGGGTCAGGCTCGAATTACTACGTGCGCATCCTGAGCACCATAGACC
Source organism: Cyrtonyx montezumae (assembly GCF_038088225.1). Classification (NCBI taxonomy): domain Eukaryota; kingdom Metazoa; phylum Chordata; class Aves; order Galliformes; family Odontophoridae; genus Cyrtonyx; species Cyrtonyx montezumae. The sequence continues at coordinate 27,455 of NW_027071909.1, read as the reverse complement.
GGGAGCTGCTGAAGCCTATGGGTCCCTATGGGTCCCTATGGGTCCCTATGGGTCACTCTGGGTCCGTCTGGGTCACTTATGGGTCTCTATGGGTCCCTATGGGTCGCTGTGGGGCGCTGTGGGTCCCTGTGTGTCACTTATGGGTCGCCGTGGGTCAGGCTCGAATTACTACGTGCGCATCCTGAGCACCATAGACCGGGAGCTGCTGAAGCCTATGGGTCCCTATGGGTCCCTATGGGTCACTCTGGGTCCGTCTGGGTCACTTATGGGTCTCTATGGGTCCCTATGGGTCGCTGTGGGGCGCTGTGGGTCCCTGTGTGTCACTTATGGGTCGCCGTGGGTCAGGCTCGAATTACTACGTGCGCATCCTGAGCACCATAGACCGGGAGCTGCTGAAGCCTATGGGTCCCTATGGGTCCCTATGGGTCCCTATGGGTCACTTATGGGTCTCTATGGGTCCCTATGGGTCGCTGTGGGGCGCTGTGGGTCCCTGTGTGTCACTTATGGGTCGCCGTGGGTCAGGCTCGAATTACTACGTGCGCATCCTGAGCACCATAGACCGGGAGCTGCTGAAGCCTATGGGTCCCTATGGGTCCCTATGGGTCCGTCTGGGTCACTTATGGGTCTCTATGGGTCCCTATGGGTCGCTGTGGGGCGCTGTGGGTCCCTGTGTGTCACTTATGGGTCGCCGTGGGTCAGGCTCGAATTACTACGTGCGCATCCTGAGCACCATAGACCGGGAGCTGCTGAAGCCTATGGGTCCCTATGGGTCCCTATGGGTCACTCTGGGTCCGTCTGGGTCACTTATGGGTCTCTATGGGTCCCTATGGGTCGCTGTGGGGCGCTGTGGGTCCCTGTGTGTCACTTATGGGTCGCCGTGGGTCAGGCTCGAATTACTACGTGCGCATCCTGAGCACCATAGACCGGGAGCTGCTGAAGCCTATGGGTCCCTATGGGTCCCTATGGGTCCCTATGGGTCACTCTGGGTCCGTCTGGGTCACTTATGGGTCTCTATGGGTCCCTATGGGTCGCTGTGGGGCGCTGTGGGTCCCTGTGTGTCACTTATGGGTCGCCGTGGGTCAGGCTCGAATTACTACGTGCGCATCCTGAGCACCATAGACCGGGAGCTGCTGAAGCCTATGGGTCCCTATGGGTCCCTATGGGTCACTCTGGGTCCGTCTGGGTCACTTATGGGTCTCTATGGGTCCCTATGGGTCGCTGTGGGGCGCTGTGGGTCCCTGTGTGTCACTTATGGGTCGCCGTGGGTCAGGCTCGAATTACTACGTGCGCATCCTGAGCACCATAGACCGGGAGCTGCTGAAGCCTATGGGTCCCTATGGGTCCCTATGGGTCACTCTGGGTCCGTCTGGGTCACTTATGGGTCTCTATGGGTCCCTATGGGTCGCTGTGGGGCGCTGTGGGTCCCTGTGTGTCACTTATGGGTCGCCGTGGGTCAGGCTCGAATTACTACGTGCGCATCCTGAGCACCATAGACCGGGAGCTGCTGAAGCCTATGGGTCCCTATGGGTCCCTATGGGTCCCTATGGGTCACTCTGGGTCCGTCTGGGTCACTTATGGGTCTCTATGGGTCCCTATGGGTCGCTGTGGGGCGCTGTGGGTCCCTGTGTGTCACTTATGGGTCGCCGTGGGTCAGGCTCGAATTACTACGTGCGCATCCTGAGCACCATAGACCGGGAGCTGCTGAAGCCTATGGGTCCCTATGGGTCCCTATGGGTCCGTCTGGGTCACTTATGGGTCTCTATGGGTCCCTATGGGTCGCTGTGGGGCGCTGTGGGTCCCTGTGTGTCACTTATGGGTCGCCGTGGGTCAGGCTCGAATTACTACGTGCGCATCCTGAGCACCATAGACCGGGAGCTGCTGAAGCCTATGGGTCCCTATGGGTCCCTATGGGTCCGTCTGGGTCACTTATGGGTCTCTATGGGTCCCTATGGGTCGCTGTGGGGCGCTGTGGGTCCCTGTGTGTCACTTATGGGTCGCCGTGGGTCAGGCTCGAATTACTACGTGCGCATCCTGAGCACCATAGACCGGGAGCTGCTGAAGCCCAACGCGTCCCTATGGGTCCCTATGGGTCCCTATGGGTCCGTCTGGGTCACTTATGGGTCTCTATGGGTCCCTATGGGTCGCTGTGGGGCGCTGTGGGTCCCTGTGTGTCACTTATGGGTCGCCGTGGGTCAGGCTCGAATTACTACGTGCGCATCCTGAGCACCATAGACCGGGAGCTGCTGAAGCCTATGGGTCCCTATGGGTCCCTATGGGTCCGTCTGGGTCACTTATGGGTCTCTATGGGTCCCTATGGGTCGCTGTGGGGCGCTGTGGGTCCCTGTGTGTCACTTATGGGTCGCCGTGGGTCAGGCTCGAATTACTACGTGCGCATCCTGAGCACCATAGACCGGGAGCTGCTGAAGCCCAACGCGTCCCTATGGGTCCCTATGGGTCCCTATGGGTCACTCTGGGTCCGTCTGGGTCACTTATGGGTCTCTATGGGTCCCTATGGGTCGCTGTGGGGCGCTGTGGGTCCCTGTGTGTCACTTATGGGTCGCCGTGGGTCAGGCTCGAATTACTACGTGCGCATCCTGAGCACCATAGACCGGGAGCTGCTGAAGCCTATGGGTCCCTATGGGTCCCTATGGGTCCGTCTGGGTCACTTATGGGTCTCTATGGGTCCCTATGGGTCGCTGTGGGGCGCTGTGGGTCCCTGTGTGTCACTTATGGGTCGCCGTGGGTCAGGCTCGAATTACTACGTGCGCATCCTGAGCACCATAGACCGGGAGCTGCTGAAGCCTATGGGTCCCTATGGGTCCCTATGGGTCCGTCTGGGTCACTTATGGGTCTCTATGGGTCCCTATGGGTCGCTGTGGGGCGCTGTGGGTCCCTGTGTGTCACTTATGGGTCGCCGTGGGTCAGGCTCGAATTACTACGTGCGCATCCTGAGCACCATAGACCGGGAGCTGCTGAAGCCTATGGGTCCCTATGGGTCCCTATGGGTCCCTATGGGTCACTCTGGGTCCGTCTGGGTCACTTATGGGTCTCTATGGGTCCCTATGGGTCGCTGTGGGGCGCTGTGGGTCCCTGTGTGTCACTTATGGGTCGCCGTGGGTCAGGCTCGAATTACTACGTGCGCATCCTGAGCACCATAGACCGGGAGCTGCTGAAGCCTATGGGTCCCTATGGGTCCCTATGGGTCCCTATGGGTCACTTATGGGTCTCTATGGGTCCCTATGGGTCGCTGTGGGGCGCTGTGGGTCCCTGTGTGTCACTTATGGGTCGCCGTGGGTCAGGCTCGAATTACTACGTGCGCATCCTGAGCACCATAGACCGGGAGCTGCTGAAGCCTATGGGTCCCTATGGGTCCCTATGGGTCACTCTGGGTCCGTCTGGGTCACTTATGGGTCTCTATGGGTCCCTATGGGTCGCTGTGGGGCGCTGTGGGTCCCTGTGTGTCACTTATGGGTCGCCGTGGGTCAGGCTCGAATTACTACGTGCGCATCCTGAGCACCATAGACCGGGAGCTGCTGAAGCCTATGGGTCCCTATGGGTCCCTATGGGTCCCTATGGGTCACTTATGGGTCTCTATGGGTCCCTATGGGTCGCTGTGGGGCGCTGTGGGTCCCTGTGTGTCACTTATGGGTCGCCGTGGGTCAGGCTCGAATTACTACGTGCGCATCCTGAGCACCATAGACCGGGAGCTGCTGAAGCCTATGGGTCCCTATGGGTCCCTATGGGTCCGTCTGGGTCACTTATGGGTCTCTATGGGTCCCTATGGGTCGCTGTGGGGCGCTGTGGGTCCCTGTGTGTCACTTATGGGTCGCCGTGGGTCAGGCTCGAATTACTACGTGCGCATCCTGAGCACCATAGACCGGGAGCTGCTGAAGCCTATGGGTCCCTATGGGTCCCTATGGGTCACTCTGGGTCCGTCTGGGTCACTTATGGGTCTCTATGGGTCCCTATGGGTCGCTGTGGGGCGCTGTGGGTCCCTGTGTGTCACTTATGGGTCGCCGTGGGTCAGGCTCGAATTACTACGTGCGCATCCTGAGCACCATAGACCGGGAGCTGCTGAAGCCTATGGGTCCCTATGGGTCCCTATGGGTCACTCTGGGTCCGTCTGGGTCACTTATGGGTCTCTATGGGTCCCTATGGGTCGCTGTGGGGCGCTGTGGGTCCCTGTGTGTCACTTATGGGTCGCCGTGGGTCAGGCTCGAATTACTACGTGCGCATCCTGAGCACCATAGACCGGGAGCTGCTGAAGCCTATGGGTCCCTATGGGTCCCTATGGGTCCCTATGGGTCACTCTGGGTCCGTCTGGGTCACTTATGGGTCTCTATGGGTCCCTATGGGTCGCTGTGGGGCGCTGTGGGTCCCTGTGTGTCACTTATGGGTCGCCGTGGGTCAGGCTCGAATTACTACGTGCGCATCCTGAGCACCATAGACCGGGAGCTGCTGAAGCCCAACGCGTCCCTATGGGTCCCTATGGGTCCCTATGGGTCACTCTGGGTCCGTCTGGGTCACTTATGGGTCTCTATGGGTCCCTATGGGTCGCTGTGGGGCGCTGTGGGTCCCTGTGTGTCACTTATGGGTCGCCGTGGGTCAGGCTCGAATTACTACGTGCGCATCCTGAGCACCATAGACCGGGAGCTGCTGAAGCCCAACGCGTCCCTATGGGTCCCTATGGGTCACTCTGGGTCCGTCTGGGTCACTTCTGGGTCTCTATGGGTCCCTATGGGTCGCTGTGGGGCGCTGTGGGTCCCTGTGTGTCACTTATGGGTCGCCGTGGGTCAGGCTCGAATTACTACGTGCGCATCCTGAGCACCATAGACCGGGAGCTGCTGAAGCCTATGGGTCCCTATGGGTCCCTATGGGTCACTCTGGGTCCGTCTGGGTCACTTATGGGTCTCTATGGGTCCCTATGGGTCGCTGTGGGGCGCTGTGGGTCCCTGTGTGTCACTTATGGGTCGCCGTGGGTCAGGCTCGAATTACTACGTGCGCATCCTGAGCACCATAGACCGGGAGCTGCTGAAGCCTATGGGTCCCTATGGGTCCCTATGGGTCACTCTGGGTCCGTCTGGGTCACTTATGGGTCTCTATGGGTCCCTATGGGTCGCTGTGGGGCGCTGTGGGTCCCTGTGTGTCACTTATGGGTCGCCGTGGGTCAGGCTCGAATTACTACGTGCGCATCCTGAGCACCATAGACCGGGAGCTGCTGAAGCCTATGGGTCCCTATGGGTCCCTATGGGTCACTCTGGGTCCGTCTGGGTCACTTATGGGTCTCTATGGGTCCCTATGGGTCGCTGTGGGGCGCTGTGGGTCCCTGTGTGTCACTTATGGGTCGCCGTGGGTCAGGCTCGAATTACTACGTGCGCATCCTGAGCACCATAGACCGGGAGCTGCTGAAGCCCAACGCGTCCCTATGGGTCCCTATGGGTCCCTATGGGTCCCTATGGGTCCGTCTGGGTCACTTATGGGTCTCTATGGGTCCCTATGGGTCGCTGTGGGGCGCTGTGGGTCCCTGTGTGTCACTTATGGGTCGCCGTGGGTCAGGCTCGAATTACTACGTGCGCATCCTGAGCACCATAGACCGGGAGCTGCTGAAGCCTATGGGTCCCTATGGGTCCCTATGGGTCACTCTGGGTCCGTCTGGGTCACTTATGGGTCTCTATGGGTCCCTATGGGTCGCTGTGGGGCGCTGTGGGTCCCTGTGTGTCACTTATGGGTCGCCGTGGGTCAGGCTCGAATTACTACGTGCGCATCCTGAGCACCATAGACCGGGAGCTGCTGAAGCCCAACGCGTCCCTATGGGTCCCTATGGGTCCCTATGGGTCACTCTGGGTCCGTCTGGGTCACTTATGGGTCTCTATGGGTCCCTATGGGTCGCTGTGGGGCGCTGTGGGTCCCTGTGTGTCACTTATGGGTCGCCGTGGGTCAGGCTCGAATTACTACGTGCGCATCCTGAGCACCATAGACCGGGAGCTGCTGAAGCCTATGGGTCCCTATGGGTCCCTATGGGTCACTCTGGGTCCGTCTGGGTCACTTATGGGTCTCTATGGGTCCCTATGGGTCGCTGTGGGGCGCTGTGGGTCCCTGTGTGTCACTTATGGGTCGCCGTGGGTCAGGCTCGAATTACTACGTGCGCATCCTGAGCACCATAGACCGGGAGCTGCTGAAGCCTATGGGTCCCTATGGGTCCCTATGGGTCACTCTGGGTCCGTCTGGGTCACTTATGGGTCTCTATGGGTCCCTATGGGTCGCTGTGGGGCGCTGTGGGTCCCTGTGTGTCACTTATGGGTCGCCGTGGGTCAGGCTCGAATTACTACGTGCGCATCCTGAGCACCATAGACCGGGAGCTGCTGAAGCCCAACGCGTCCCTATGGGTCCCTATGGGTCCCTATGGGTCCCTATGGGTCCGTCTGGGTCACTTATGGGTCTCTATGGGTCCCTATGGGTCGCTGTGGGGCGCTGTGGGTCCCTGTGTGTCACTTATGGGTCGCCGTGGGTCAGGCTCGAATTACTACGTGCGCATCCTGAGCACCATAGACCGGGAGCTGCTGAAGCCTATGGGTCCCTATGGGTCCCTATGGGTCACTCTGGGTCCGTCTGGGTCACTTATGGGTCTCTATGGGTCCCTATGGGTCGCTGTGGGGCGCTGTGGGTCCCTGTGTGTCACTTATGGGTCGCCGTGGGTCAGGCTCGAATTACTACGTGCGCATCCTGAGCACCATAGACCGGGAGCTGCTGAAGCCCAACGCGTCCCTATGGGTCCCTATGGGTCCCTATGGGTCCCTATGGGTCCGTCTGGGTCACTTATGGGTCTCTATGGGTCCCTATGGGTCGCTGTGGGGCGCTGTGGGTCCCTGTGTGTCACTTATGGGTCGCCGTGGGTCAGGCTCGAATTACTACGTGCGCATCCTGAGCACCATAGACCGGGAGCTGCTGAAGCCTATGGGTCCCTATGGGTCCCTATGGGTCCGTCTGGGTCACTTATGGGTCTCTATGGGTCCCTATGGGTCGCTGTGGGGCGCTGTGGGTCCCTGTGTGTCACTTATGGGTCGCCGTGGGTCAGGCTCGAATTACTACGTGCGCATCCTGAGCACCATAGACCGGGAGCTGCTGAAGCCTATGGGTCCCTATGGGTCCCTATGGGTCCCTATGGGTCACTCTGGGTCCGTCTGGGTCACTTATGGGTCTCTATGGGTCCCTATGGGTCGCTGTGGGGCGCTGTGGGTCCCTGTGTGTCACTTATGGGTCGCCGTGGGTCAGGCTCGAATTACTACGTGCGCATCCTGAGCACCATAGACCGGGAGCTGCTGAAGCCTATGGGTCCCTATGGGTCCGTCTGGGTCACTTATGGGTCTCTATGGGTCCCTATGGGTCGCTGTGGGGCGCTGTGGGTCCCTGTGTGTCACTTATGGGTCGCCGTGGGTCAGGCTCGAATTACTACGTGCGCATCCTGAGCACCATAGACCGGGAGCTGCTGAAGCCTATGGGTCCCTATGGGTCCCTATGGGTCCGTCTGGGTCACTTATGGGTCTCTATGGGTCCCTATGGGTCGCTGTGGGGCGCTGTGGGTCCCTGTGTGTCACTTATGGGTCGCCGTGGGTCAGGCTCGAATTACTACGTGCGCATCCTGAGCACCATAGACCGGGAGCTGCTGAAGCCTATGGGTCCCTATGGGTCCCTATGGGTCACTCTGGGTCCGTCTGGGTCACTTATGGGTCTCTATGGGTCCCTATGGGTCGCTGTGGGGCGCTGTGGGTCCCTGTGTGTCACTTATGGGTCGCCGTGGGTCAGGCTCGAATTACTACGTGCGCATCCTGAGCACCATAGACCGGGAGCTGCTGAAGCCTATGGGTCCCTATGGGTCCCTATGGGTCCGTCTGGGTCACTTATGGGTCTCTATGGGTCCCTATGGGTCGCTGTGGGGCGCTGTGGGTCCCTGTGTGTCACTTATGGGTCGCCGTGGGTCAGGCTCGAATTACTACGTGCGCATCCTGAGCACCATAGACCGGGAGCTGCTGAAGCCTATGGGTCCCTATGGGTCCCTATGGGTCCCTATGGGTCCCTATGGGTCACTCTGGGTCCGTATGGGTCACTTATGGGTCTCTATGGGTCCCTATGGGTCGCTGTGGGGCGCTGTGGGTCCCTGTGTGTCACTTATGGGTCGCCGTGGGTCAGGCTCGAATTACTACGTGCGCATCCTGAGCACCATAGACCGGGAGCTGCTGAAGCCTATGGGTCCCTATGGGTCCCTATGGGTCCCTATGGGTCCCTATGGGTCACTCTGGGTCCGTCTGGGTCACTTATGGGTCTCTATGGGTCCCTATGGGTCGCTGTGGGGCGCTGTGGGTCCCTGTGTGTCACTTATGGGTCGCCGTGGGTCAGGCTCGAATTACTACGTGCGCATCCTGAGCACCATAGACCGGGAGCTGCTGAAGCCCAACGCGTCCCTATGGGTCCCTATGGGTCCCTATGGGTCCGTCTGGGTCACTTATGGGTCTCTATGGGTCCCTATGGGTCACTCTGGGTCCGTCTGGGTCACTTATGGGTCTCTATGGGTCCCTATGGGTCGCTGTGGGGCGCTGTGGGTCCCTGTGTGTCACTTATGGGTCGCCGTGGGTCAGGCTCGAATTACTACGTGCGCATCCTGAGCACCATAGACCGGGAGCTGCTGAAGCCTATGGGTCCCTATGGGTCCCTATGGGTCACTATGGGTCCCTATGGGTCCGTCTGGGTCACTTATGGGTCTCTATGGGTCCCTATGGGTCGCTGTGGGGCGCTGTGGGTCCCTGTGTGTCACTTATGGGTCGCCGTGGGTCAGGCTCGAATTACTACGTGCGCATCCTGAGCACCATAGACCGGGAGCTGCTGAAGCCTATGGGTCCCTATGGGTCCCTATGGGTCCCTATGGGTCCCTATGGGTCACTCTGGGTCCGTATGGGTCACTTATGGGTCTCTATGGGTCCCTATGGGTCGCTGTGGGGCGCTGTGGGTCCCTGTGTGTCACTTATGGGTCGCCGTGGGTCAGGCTCGAATTACTACGTGCGCATCCTGAGCACCATAGACCGGGAGCTGCTGAAGCCCAACGCGTCCCTATGGGTCCCTATGGGTCCCTATGGGTCCGTCTGGGTCACTTATGGGTCTCTATGGGTCCCTATGGGTCGCTGTGGGGCGCTGTGGGTCCCTGTGTGTCACTTATGGGTCGCCGTGGGTCAGGCTCGAATTACTACGTGCGCATCCTGAGCACCATAGACCGGGAGCTGCTGAAGCCTATGGGTCCCTATGGGTCCCTATGGGTCCCTATGGGTCACTCTGGGTCCGTCTGGGTCACTTATGGGTCTCTATGGGTCCCTATGGGTCGCTGTGGGGCGCTGTGGGTCCCTGTGTGTCACTTATGGGTTGCCGTGGGTCAGGCTCGAATTACTACGTGCGCATCCTGAGCACCATAGACCGGGAGCTGCTGAAGCCTATGGGTCCCTATGGGTCCGTCTGGGTCACTTATGGGTCTCTATGGGTCCCTATGGGTCGCTGTGGGGCGCTGTGGGTCCCTGTGTGTCACTTATGGGTCGCCGTGGGTCAGGCTCGAATTACTACGTGCGCATCCTGAGCACCATAGACCGGGAGCTGCTGAAGCCTATGGGTCCCTATGGGTCCCTATGGGTCCCTATGGGTCACTCTGGGTCCGTCTGGGTCACTTATGGGTCTCTATGGGTCCCTATGGGTCGCTGTGGGGCGCTGTGGGTCCCTGTGTGTCACTTATGGGTCGCCGTGGGTCAGGCTCGAATTACTACGTGCGCATCCTGAGCACCATAGACCGGGAGCTGCTGAAGCCTATGGGTCCCTATGGGTCCCTATGGGTCCCTATGGGTCACTCTGGGTCCGTCTGGGTCACTTATGGGTCTCTATGGGTCCCTATGGGTCGCTGTGGGGCGCTGTGGGTCCCTGTGTGTCACTTATGGGTCGCCGTGGGTCAGGCTCGAATTACTACGTGCGCATCCTGAGCACCATAGACCGGGAGCTGCTGAAGCCCAACGCGTCCCTATGGGTCCCTATGGGTCCCTATGGGTCACTTATGGGTCTCTATGGGTCCCTATGGGTCGCTGTGGGGCGCTGTGGGTCCCTGTGTGTCACTTATGGGTCGCCGTGGGTCAGGCTCGAATTACTACGTGCGCATCCTGAGCACCATAGACCGGGAGCTGCTGAAGCCCAACGCGTCCCTATGGGTCCCTATGGGTCCCTATGGGTCACTTATGGGTCTCTATGGGTCCCTATGGGTCGCTGTGGGGCGCTGTGGGTCCCTGTGTGTCACTTATGGGTCGCCGTGGGTCAGGCTCGAATTACTACGTGCGCATCCTGAGCACCATAGACCGGGAGCTGCTGAAGCCTATGGGTCCCTATGGGTCCCTATGGGTCCCTATGGGTCACTCTGGGTCCGTCTGGGTCACTTATGGGTCTCTATGGGTCCCTATGGGTCGCTGTGGGGCGCTGTGGGTCCCTGTGTGTCACTTATGGGTCGCCGTGGGTCAGGCTCGAATTACTACGTGCGCATCCTGAGCACCATAGACCGGGAGCTGCTGAAGCCTATGGGTCCCTATGGGTCCCTATGGGTCCCTATGGGTCACTCTGGGTCCGTCTGGGTCACTTATGGGTCTCTATGGGTCCCTATGGGTCGCTGTGGGGCGCTGTGGGTCCCTGTGTGTCACTTATGGGTCGCCGTGGGTCAGGCTCGAATTACTACGTGCGCATCCTGAGCACCATAGACCGGGAGCTGCTGAAGCCTATGGGTCCCTATGGGTCCCTATGGGTCCCTATGGGTCACTCTGGGTCCGTCTGGGTCACTTATGGGTCTCTATGGGTCCCTATGGGTCGCTGTGGGGCGCTGTGGGTCCCTGTGTGTCACTTATGGGTCGCCGTGGGTCAGGCTCGAATTACTACGTGCGCATCCTGAGCACCATAGACCGGGAGCTGCTGAAGCCCAACGCGTCCCTATGGGTCCCTATGGGTCCCTATGGGTCACTTATGGGTCTCTATGGGTCCCTATGGGTCGCTGTGGGGCGCTGTGGGTCCCTGTGTGTCACTTATGGGTCGCCGTGGGTCAGGCTCGAATTACTACGTGCGCATCCTGAGCACCATAGACCGGGAGCTGCTGAAGCCCAACGCGTCCCTATGGGTCCCTATGGGTCCCTATGGGTCACTTATGGGTCTCTATGGGTCCCTATGGGTCGCTGTGGGGCGCTGTGGGTCCCTGTGTGTCACTTATGGGTCGCCGTGGGTCAGGCTCGAATTACTACGTGCGCATCCTGAGCACCATAGACCGGGAGCTGCTGAAGCCTATGGGTCCCTATGGGTCCCTATGGGTCCCTATGGGTCACTCTGGGTCCGTCTGGGTCACTTATGGGTCTCTATGGGTCCCTATGGGTCGCTGTGGGGCGCTGTGGGTCCCTGTGTGTCACTTATGGGTCGCCGTGGGTCAGGCTCGAATTACTACGTGCGCATCCTGAGCACCATAGACCGGGAGCTGCTGAAGCCTATGGGTCCCTATGGGTCCCTATGGGTCACTCTGGGTCCGTCTGGGTCACTTATGGGTCTCTATGGGTCCCTATGGGTCGCTGTGGGGCGCTGTGGGTCCCTGTGTGTCACTTATGGGTCGCCGTGGGTCAGGCTCGAATTACTACGTGCGCATCCTGAGCACCATAGACCGGGAGCTGCTGAAGCCCAACGCGTCCCTATGGGTCCCTATGGGTCCCTATGGGTCCGTCTGGGTCACTTATGGGTCTCTATGGGTCCCTATGGGTCGCTGTGGGGCGCTGTGGGTCCCTGTGTGTCACTTATGGGTCGCCGTGGGTCAGGCTCGAATTACTACGTGCGCATCCTGAGCACCATAGACCGGGAGCTGCTGAAGCCTATGGGTCCCTATGGGTCCCTATGGGTCCCTATGGGTCACTCTGGGTCCGTCTGGGTCACTTATGGGTCTCTATGGGTCCCTATGGGTCGCTGTGGGGCGCTGTGGGTCCCTGTGTGTCACTTATGGGTCGCCGTGGGTCAGGCTCGAATTACTACGTGCGCATCCTGAGCACCATAGACCGGGAGCTGCTGAAGCCCAACGCGTCCCTATGGGTCCCTATGGGTCACTTATGGGTCTCTATGGGTCCCTATGGGTCGCTGTGGGGCGCTGTGGGTCCCTGTGTGTCACTTATGGGTCGCCGTGGGTCAGGCTCGAATTACTACGTGCGCATCCTGAGCACCATAGACCGGGAGCTGCTGAAGCCCAACGCGTCCCTATGGGTCCCTATGGGTCACTCTGGGTCCGTCTGGGTCACTTATGGGTCTCTATGGGTCCCTATGGGTCGCTGTGGGGCGCTGTGGGTCCCTGTGTGTCACTTATGGGTCGCCGTGGGTCAGGCTCGAATTACTACGTGCGCATCCTGAGCACCATAGACCGGGAGCTGCTGAAGCCCAACGCGTCCCTATGGGTCCCTATGGGTCACTTATGGGTCTCTATGGGTCCCTATGGGTCGCTGTGGGGCGCTGTGGGTCCCTGTGTGTCACTTATGGGTCGCCGTGGGTCAGGCTCGAATTACTACGTGCGCATCCTGAGCACCATAGACCGGGAGCTGCTGAAGCCTAACGCGTCCCTATGGGTCCCTATGGGTCACTATGGGTCCGTCTGGGTCACTTATGGGTCTCTATGGGTCCCTATGGGTCGCTGTGGGGCGCTGTGGGTCCCTGTGTGTCACTTATGGGTCGCCGTGGGTCAGGCTCGAATTACTACGTGCGCATCCTGAGCACCATAGACCGGGAGCTGCTGAAGCCCAACGCGTCCCTATGGGTCCGTCTGGGTCACTTATGGGTCTCTATGGGTCCCTATGGGTCGCTGTGGGGCGCTGTGGGTCCCTGTGTGTCACTTATGGGTCGCCGTGGGTCAGGCTCGAATTACTACGTGCGCATCCTGAGCACCATAGACCGGGAGCTGCTGAAGCCCAACGCGTCCGTGGCGCTGCACAAACACAGCAACGCTCTCGTGGACGTCCTGCCGCCCGAGGCCGACAGCAGCATCATGATGCTGGCCAGGGGTGAGTGACAGTCTGACTGTGTGACTGACAGTCTGACTGTGTGACTGACTGTGTGTGTGACTGACAGTCTGACTGTGTGTGTGACTGACTGTGTGACCAACAGCAGCATCATGATGCTGGCCAGGGGTATGTGTGTGACTGACTGACAGTCTGACTGACAGTCTGACTGACTGTGTGACTGACTGTGTGACTGACTGTGTGACTGACAGCAGCATCATGATGCTGGCCAGGGGTGAGTGACAGTCTGACTGTGTGACTGACAGTCTGACTGTGTGACTGACTGTGTGTGTGACTGACAGTCTGACTGTGTGTGTGACTGACTGTGTGACCAACAGCAGCATCATGATGCTGGCCAGGGGTGAGTGTGTGACTGACTGACAGTCTGACTGACAGTCTGACTGACTGTGTGACTGACTGTGTGACTGACTGTGTGACTGACAGCAGCATCATGATGCTGGCCAGGGGTGAGTGACAGTCTGACTGTGTGACTGACTGTGTGTGTGACTGACAGTCTGACTGTGTGTGTGACTGACTGTGTGACCAACAGCAGCATCATGATGCTGGCCAGGGGTGAGTGTGTGACTGACTGACAGTCTGACTGACAGTCTGACTGACTGTGTGACTGACTGTGTGACTGACTGTGTGACTGACAGCAGCATCATGATGCTGGCCAGGGGTGAGTGACAGTCTGACTGTGTGACTGACAGTCTGACTGTGTGACTGACTGTGTGTGTGACTGACAGTCTGACTGTGTGTGTGACTGACTGTGTGACCAACAGCAGCATCATGATGCTGGCCAGGGGTGAGTGTGTGACTGACTGACAGTCTGACTGACAGTCTGACTGACTGTGTGACTGACTGTGTGACTGACTGTGTGACTGACAGCAGCATCATGATGCTGGCCAGGGGTGAGTGACAGTCTGACTGTGTGACTGACAGTCTGACTGTGTGACTGACTGTGTGTGTGACTGACAGTCTGACTGTGTGTGTGACTGACTGTGTGACCAACAGCAGCATCATGATGCTGGCCAGGGGTGAGTGTGTGACTGACTGACAGTCTGACTGACAGTCTGACTGACTGTGTGACTGACTGTGTGACTGACTGTGTGACTGACAGCAGCATCATGATGCTGGCCAGGGGTGAGTGACAGTCTGACTGTGTGACTGACAGTCTGACTGTGTGACTGACTGTGTGTGTGACTGACAGTCTGACTGTGTGTGTGACTGACTGTGTGACCAACAGCAGCATCATGATGCTGGCCAGGGGTGAGTGTGTGACTGACTGACAGTCTGACTGACAGTCTGACTGACTGTGTGACTGACTGTGTGACTGACTGTGTGACTGACAGCAGCATCATGATGCTGGCCAGGGGTGAGTGACAGTCTGACTGTGTGACTGACTGTGTGTGTGACTGACAGTCTGACTGTGTGTGTGACTGACTGTGTGACCAACAGCAGCATCATGATGCTGGCCAGGGGTGAGTGTGTGACTGACTGACAGTCTGACTGACAGTCTGACTGACTGTGTGACTGACTGTGTGACTGACTGTGTGACTGACAGCAGCATCATGATGCTGGCCAGGGGTGAGTGACAGTCTGACTGTGTGACTGACTGTGTGTGTGACTGACAGTCTGACTGTGTGTGTGACTGACTGTGTGACCAACAGCAGCATCATGATGCTGGCCAGGGGTGAGTGTGTGACTGACTGACAGTCTGACTGACAGTCTGACTGACTGTGTGACTGACTGTGTGACTGACTGTGTGACTGACAGCAGCATCATGATGCTGGCCAGGGGTGAGTGACAGTCTGACTGTGTGACTGACAGTCTGACTGTGTGACTGACTGTGTGTGTGACTGACAGTCTGACTGTGTGTGTGACTGACTGTGTGACCAACAGCAGCATCATGATGCTGGCCAGGGGTGAGTGTGTGACTGACTGACAGTCTGACTGACAGTCTGACTGACTGTGTGACTGACTGTGTGACTGACTGTGTGACTGACAGCAGCATCATGATGCTGGCCAGGGGTGAGTGACAGTCTGACTGTGTGACTGACTGTGTGTGTGACTGACAGTCTGACTGTGTGTGTGACTGACTGTGTGACCAACAGCAGCATCATGATGCTGGCCAGGGGTGAGTGTGTGACTGACTGACAGTCTGACTGACAGTCTGACTGACTGTGTGACTGACTGTGTGACTGACTGTGTGACTGACAGCAGCATCATGATGCTGGCCAGGGGTGAGTGACAGTCTGACTGTGTGACTGACTGTGTGTGTGACTGACAGTCTGACTGTGTGTGTGACTGACTGTGTGACCAACAGCAGCATCATGATGCTGGCCAGGGGTGAGTGTGTGACTGACTGACAGTCTGACTGACAGTCTGACTGACTGTGTGACTGACTGTGTGACTGACTGTGTGACTGACAGCAGCATCATGATGCTGGCCAGGGGTGAGTGACAGTCTGACTGTGTGACTGACTGTGTGTGTGACTGACAGTCTGACTGTGTGTGTGACTGACTGTGTGACCAACAGCAGCATCATGATGCTGGCCAGGGGTGAGTGTGTGACTGACTGACAGTCTGACTGACAGTCTGACTGACTGTGTGACTGACTGTGTGACTGACTGTGTGACTGACAGCAGCATCATGATGCTGGCCAGGGGTGAGTGACAGTCTGACTGTGTGACTGACAGTCTGACTGTGTGACTGACTGTGTGTGTGACTGACAGTCTGACTGTGTGTGTGACTGACTGTGTGACCAACAGCAGCATCATGATGCTGGCCAGGGGTGAGTGTGTGACTGACTGACAGTCTGACTGACAGTCTGACTGACTGTGTGACTGACTGTGTGACTGACTGTGTGACTGACAGCAGCATCATGATGCTGGCCAGGGGTGAGTGACAGTCTGACTGTGTGACTGACTGTGTGTGTGACTGACAGTCTGACTGTGTGTGTGACTGACTGTGTGACCAACAGCAGCATCATGATGCTGGCCAGGGGTGAGTGTGTGACTGACTGACAGTCTGACTGACAGTCTGACTGACTGTGTGACTGACTGTGTGACTGACTGTGTGACTGACAGCAGCATCATGATGCTGGCCAGGGGTGAGTGACAGTCTGACTGTGTGACTGACAGTCTGACTGTGTGACTGACTGTGTGTGTGACTGACAGTCTGACTGTGTGTGTGACTGACTGTGTGACCAACAGCAGCATCATGATGCTGGCCAGGGGTGAGTGTGTGACTGACTGACAGTCTGACTGACAGTCTGACTGACTGTGTGACTGACTGTGTGACTGACTGTGTGACTGACAGCAGCATCATGATGCTGGCCAGGGGTGAGTGACAGTCTGACTGTGTGACTGACTGTGTGTGTGACTGACAGTCTGACTGTGTGTGTGACTGACTGTGTGACCAACAGCAGCATCATGATGCTGGCCAGGGGTGAGTGTGTGACTGACTGACAGTCTGACTGACAGTCTGACTGACTGTGTGACTGACTGTGTGACTGACTGTGTGACTGACAGCAGCATCATGATGCTGGCCAGGGGGTGAGTGACAGTCTGACTGTGTGACTGACTGTGTGTGTGACTGACAGTCTGACTGTGTGTGTGACTGACTGTGTGACCAACAGCAGCATCATGATGCTGGCCAGGGGTGAGTGTGTGACTGACTGACAGTCTGACTGACAGTCTGACTGACTGTGTGACTGACTGTGTGACTGACTGTGTGACTGACAGCAGCATCATGATGCTGGCCAGGGGTGAGTGACAGTCTGACTGTGTGACTGACTGTGTGTGTGACTGACAGTCTGACTGTGTGTGTGACTGACTGTGTGACCAACAGCAGCATCATGATGCTGGCCAGGGGTGAGTGTGTGACTGACTGACAGTCTGACTGACAGTCTGACTGACTGTGTGACTGACTGTGTGACTGACTGTGTGACTGACAGCAGCATCATGATGCTGGCCAGGGGTGAGTGACAGTCTGACTGTGTGACTGACAGTCTGACTGTGTGACTGACTGTGTGTGTGACTGACAGTCTGACTGTGTGTGTGACTGACTGTGTGACCAACAGCAGCATCATGATGCTGGCCAGGGGTGAGTGTGTGACTGACTGACAGTCTGACTGACAGTCTGACTGACTGTGTGACTGACTGTGTGACTGACTGTGTGACTGACAGCAGCATCATGATGCTGGCCAGGGGTGAGTGACAGTCTGACTGTGTGACTGACAGTCTGACTGTGTGACTGACTGTGTGTGTGACTGACAGTCTGACTGTGTGTGTGACTGACTGTGTGACCAACAGCAGCATCATGATGCTGGCCAGGGGTGAGTGTGTGACTGACTGACAGTCTGACTGACAGTCTGACTGACTGTGTGACTGACTGTGTGACTGACTGTGTGACTGACAGCAGCATCATGATGCTGGCCAGGGGTGAGTGACAGTCTGACTGTGTGACTGACTGTGTGTGTGACTGACAGTCTGACTGTGTGTGTGACTGACTGTGTGACCAACAGCAGCATCATGATGCTGGCCAGGGGTGAGTGTGTGACTGACTGACAGTCTGACTGACAGTCTGACTGACTGTGTGACTGACTGTGTGACTGACTGTGTGACTGACAGCAGCATCATGATGCTGGCCAGGGGTGAGTGACAGTCTGACTGTGTGACTGACAGTCTGACTGTGTGACTGACTGTGTGTGTGACTGACAGTCTGACTGTGTGTGTGACTGACTGTGTGACCAACAGCAGCATCATGATGCTGGCCAGGGGTGAGTGTGTGACTGACTGACAGTCTGACTGACAGTCTGACTGACTGTGTGACTGACTGTGTGACTGACTGTGTGACTGACAGCAGCATCATGATGCTGGCCAGGGGTGAGTGACAGTCTGACTGTGTGACTGACTGTGTGTGTGACTGACAGTCTGACTGTGTGTGTGACTGACTGTGTGACCAACAGCAGCATCATGATGCTGGCCAGGGGTATGTGTGTGACTGACTGACAGTCTGACTGACAGTCTGACTGACTGTGTGACTGACTGTGTGACTGACTGTGTGACTGACAGCAGCATCATGATGCTGGCCAGGGGTGAGTGACAGTCTGACTGTGTGACTGACAGTCTGACTGTGTGACTGACTGTGTGTGTGACTGACAGTCTGACTGTGTGTGTGACTGACTGTGTGACCAACAGCAGCATCATGATGCTGGCCAGGGGTGAGTGTGTGACTGACTGACAGTCTGACTGACAGTCTGACTGACTGTGTGACTGACTGTGTGACTGACTGTGTGACTGACAGCAGCATCATGATGCTGGCCAGGGGTGAGTGACAGTCTGACTGTGTGACTGACAGTCTGACTGTGTGACTGACTGTGTGTGTGACTGACAGTCTGACTGTGTGTGTGACTGACTGTGTGACCAACAGCAGCATCATGATGCTGGCCAGGGGTGAGTGTGTGACTGACTGACAGTCTGACTGACAGTCTGACTGACTGTGTGACTGACTGTGTGACTGACTGTGTGACTGACAGCAGCATCATGATGCTGGCCAGGGGTGAGTGACAGTCTGACTGTGTGACTGACTGTGTGTGTGACTGACAGTCTGACTGTGTGTGTGACTGACTGTGTGACCAACAGCAGCATCATGATGCTGGCCAGGGGTGAGTGTGTGACTGACTGACAGTCTGACTGACAGTCTGACTGACTGTGTGACTGACTGTGTGACTGACTGTGTGACTGACAGCAGCATCATGATGCTGGCCAGGGGTGAGTGACAGTCTGACTGTGTGACTGACTGTGTGTGTGACTGACAGTCTGACTGTGTGTGTGACTGACTGTGTGACCAACAGCAGCATCATGATGCTGGCCAGGGGTGAGTGTGTGACTGACTGACAGTCTGACTGACAGTCTGACTGACTGTGTGACTGACTGTGTGACTGACTGTGTGACTGACAGCAGCATCATGATGCTGGCCAGGGGTGAGTGACAGTCTGACTGTGACTGACAGTCTGACTGTGTGACTGACTGTGTGTGTGACTGACAGTCTGACTGTGTGTGTGACTGACTGTGTGACCAACAGCAGCATCATGATGCTGGCCAGGGGTGAGTGTGTGACTGACTGACAGTCTGACTGACAGTCTGACTGACTGTGTGACTGACTGTGTGACTGACTGTGTGACTGACAGCAGCATCATGATGCTGGCCAGGGGTGAGTGACAGTCTGACTGTGTGACTGACTGTGTGTGTGACTGACAGTCTGACTGTGTGTGTGACTGACTGTGTGACCAACAGCAGCATCATGATGCTGGCCAGGGGTGAGTGTGTGACTGACTGACAGTCTGACTGACAGTCTGACTGACTGTGTGACTGACTGTGTGACTGACTGTGTGACTGACAGCAGCATCATGATGCTGGCCAGGGGTGAGTGACAGTCTGACTGTGTGACTGACTGTGTGTGTGACTGACAGTCTGACTGTGTGTGTGACTGACTGTGTGACCAACAGCAGCATCATGATGCTGGCCAGGGGTGAGTGTGTGACTGACTGACAGTCTGACTGACAGTCTGACTGACTGTGTGACTGACTGTGTGACTGACTGTGTGACTGACAGCAGCATCATGATGCTGGCCAGGGGTGAGTGACAGTCTGACTGTGTGACTGACAGTCTGACTGTGTGACTGACTGTGTGTGTGACTGACAGTCTGACTGTGTGTGTGACTGACTGTGTGACCAACAGCAGCATCATGATGCTGGCCAGGGGTGAGTGTGTGACTGACTGACAGTCTGACTGACAGTCTGACTGACTGTGTGACTGACTGTGTGACTGACTGTGTGACTGACAGCAGCATCATGATGCTGGCCAGGGGTGAGTGACAGTCTGACTGTGTGACTGACAGTCTGACTGTGTGACTGACTGTGTGTGTGACTGACAGTCTGACTGTGTGTGTGACTGACTGTGTGACCAACAGCAGCATCATGATGCTGGCCAGGGGTGAGTGTGTGACTGACTGACAGTCTGACTGACAGTCTGACTGACTGTGTGACTGACTGTGTGACTGACTGTGTGACTGACAGCAGCATCATGATGCTGGCCAGGGGTGAGTGACAGTCTGACTGTGGACTGACAGTCTGACTGTGTGACTGACTGTGTGTGTGACTGACAGTCTGACTGTGTGTGTGACTGACTGTGTGACCAACAGCAGCATCATGATGCTGGCCAGGGGTGAGTGTGTGACTGACTGACAGTCTGACTGACAGTCTGACTGACTGTGTGACTGACTGTGTGACTGACTGTGTGACTGACAGCAGCATCATGATGCTGGCCAGGGGTGAGTGACAGTCTGACTGTGTGACTGACTGTGTGTGTGACTGACAGTCTGACTGTGTGTGTGACTGACTGTGTGACCAACAGCAGCATCATGATGCTGGCCAGGGGTGAGTGTGTGACTGACTGACAGTCTGACTGACAGTCTGACTGACTGTGTGACTGACTGTGTGACTGACTGTGTGACTGACAGCAGCATCATGATGCTGGCCAGGGGTGAGTGACAGTCTGACTGTGTGACTGACTGTGTGTGTGACTGACAGTCTGACTGTGTGTGTGACTGACTGTGTGACCAACAGCAGCATCATGATGCTGGCCAGGGGTGAGTGTGTGACTGACTGACAGTCTGACTGACAGTCTGACTGACTGTGTGACTGACTGTGTGACTGACTGTGTGACTGACAGCAGCATCATGATGCTGGCCAGGGGTGAGTGACAGTCTGACTGTGTGACTGACTGTGTGTGTGACTGACAGTCTGACTGTGTGTGTGACTGACTGTGTGACCAACAGCAGCATCATGATGCTGGCCAGGGGTGAGTGTGTGACTGACTGACAGTCTGACTGACAGTCTGACTGACTGTGTGACTGACTGTGTGACTGACTGTGTGACTGACAGCAGCATCATGATGCTGGCCAGGGGTGAGTGACAGTCTGACTGTGTGACTGACAGTCTGACTGTGTGACTGACTGTGTGTGTGACTGACAGTCTGACTGTGTGTGTGACTGACTGTGTGACCAACAGCAGCATCATGATGCTGGCCAGGGGTGAGTGTGTGACTGACTGACAGTCTGACTGACAGTCTGACTGACTGTGTGACTGACTGTGTGACTGACTGTGTGACTGACAGCAGCATCATGATGCTGGCCAGGGGTGAGTGACAGTCTGACTGTGTGACTGACTGTGTGTGTGACTGACAGTCTGACTGTGTGTGTGACTGACTGTGTGACCAACAGCAGCATCATGATGCTGGCCAGGGGTGAGTGTGTGACTGACTGACAGTCTGACTGACAGTCTGACTGACTGTGTGACTGACTGTGTGACTGACTGTGTGACTGACAGCAGCATCATGATGCTGGCCAGGGGTGAGTGACAGTCTGACTGTGTGACTGACTGTGTGTGTGACTGACAGTCTGACTGTGTGTGTGACTGACTGTGTGACCAACAGCAGCATCATGATGCTGGCCAGGGGTGAGTGTGTGACTGACTGACAGTCTGACTGACAGTCTGACTGACTGTGTGACTGACTGTGTGACTGACTGTGTGACTGACAGCAGCATCATGATGCTGGCCAGGGGTGAGTGACAGTCTGACTGTGTGACTGACAGTCTGACTGTGTGACTGACTGTGTGTGTGACTGACAGTCTGACTGTGTGTGTGACTGACTGTGTGACCAACAGCAGCATCATGATGCTGGCCAGGGGTGAGTGTGTGACTGACTGACAGTCTGACTGACAGTCTGACTGACTGTGTGACTGACTGTGTGACTGACTGTGTGACTGACAGCAGCATCATGATGCTGGCCAGGGGTGAGTGACAGTCTGACTGTGTGACTGACTGTGTGTGTGACTGACAGTCTGACTGTGTGTGTGACTGACTGTGTGACCAACAGCAGCATCATGATGCTGGCCAGGGGTGAGTGTGTGACTGACTGACAGTCTGACTGACAGTCTGACTGACTGTGTGACTGACTGTGTGACTGACTGTGTGACTGACAGCAGCATCATGATGCTGGCCAGGGGTGAGTGACAGTCTGACTGTGTGACTGACAGTCTGACTGTGTGACTGACTGTGTGTGTGACTGACAGTCTGACTGTGTGTGTGACTGACTGTGTGACCAACAGCAGCATCATGATGCTGGCCAGGGGTGAGTGTGTGACTGACTGACAGTCTGACTGACAGTCTGACTGACTGTGTGACTGACTGTGTGACTGACTGTGTGACTGACAGCAGCATCATGATGCTGGCCAGGGGTGAGTGACAGTCTGACTGTGTGACTGACTGTGTGTGTGACTGACAGTCTGACTGTGTGTGTGACTGACTGTGTGACCAACAGCAGCATCATGATGCTGGCCAGGGGTGAGTGTGTGACTGACTGACAGTCTGACTGACAGTCTGACTGACTGTGTGACTGACTGTGTGACTGACTGTGTGACTGACAGCAGCATCATGATGCTGGCCAGGGGTGAGTGACAGTCTGACTGTGTGACTGACAGTCTGACTGTGTGACTGACTGTGTGTGTGACTGACAGTCTGACTGTGTGTGTGACTGACTGTGTGACCAACAGCAGCATCATGATGCTGGCCAGGGGTGAGTGTGTGACTGACTGACAGTCTGACTGACAGTCTGACTGACTGTGTGACTGACTGTGTGACTGACTGTGTGACTGACAGCAGCATCATGATGCTGGCCAGGGGTGAGTGACAGTCTGACTGTGTGACTGACTGTGTGTGTGACTGACAGTCTGACTGTGTGTGTGACTGACTGTGTGACCAACAGCAGCATCATGATGCTGGCCAGGGGTGAGTGTGTGACTGACTGACAGTCTGACTGACAGTCTGACTGACTGTGTGACTGACTGTGTGACTGACTGTGTGACTGACAGCAGCATCATGATGCTGGCCAGGGGTGAGTGACAGTCTGACTGTGTGACTGACAGTCTGACTGTGTGACTGACTGTGTGTGTGACTGACAGTCTGACTGTGTGTGTGACTGACTGTGTGACCAACAGCAGCATCATGATGCTGGCCAGGGGTGAGTGTGTGACTGACTGACAGTCTGACTGACAGTCTGACTGACTGTGTGACTGACTGTGTGACTGACTGTGTGACTGACAGCAGCATCATGATGCTGGCCAGGGGTGAGTGACAGTCTGACTGTGTGACTGACTGTGTGTGTGACTGACAGTCTGACTGTGTGTGTGACTGACTGTGTGACCAACAGCAGCATCATGATGCTGGCCAGGGGTGAGTGTGTGACTGACTGACAGTCTGACTGACAGTCTGACTGACTGTGTGACTGACTGTGTGACTGACTGTGTGACTGACAGCAGCATCATGATGCTGGCCAGGGGTGAGTGACAGTCTGACTGTGTGACTGACTGTGTGTGTGACTGACAGTCTGACTGTGTGTGTGACTGACTGTGTGACCAACAGCAGCATCATGATGCTGGCCAGGGGTATGTGTGTGACTGACTGACAGTCTGACTGACAGTCTGACTGACTGTGTGACTGACTGTGTGACTGACTGTGTGACTGACAGCAGCATCATGATGCTGGCCAGGGGTGAGTGACAGTCTGACTGTGTGACTGACAGTCTGACTGTGTGACTGACTGTGTGTGTGACTGACAGTCTGACTGTGTGTGTGACTGACTGTGTGACCAACAGCAGCATCATGATGCTGGCCAGGGGTGAGTGTGTGACTGACTGACAGTCTGACTGACAGTCTGACTGACTGTGTGACTGACTGTGTGACTGACTGTGTGACTGACAGCAGCATCATGATGCTGGCCAGGGGTGAGTGACAGTCTGACTGTGTGACTGACTGTGTGTGACTGACTGTGTGTGTGACTGACAGTCTGACTGTGTGTGTGACTGACTGTGTGACCAACAGCAGCATCATGATGCTGGCCAGGGGTGAGTGTGTGACTGACTGACAGTCTGACTGACAGTCTGACTGACTGTGTGACTGACTGTGTGACTGACTGTGTGACTGACAGCAGCATCATGATGCTGGCCAGGGGTGAGTGACAGTCTGACTGTGTGACTGACAGTCTGACTGTGTGACTGACTGTGTGTGTGACTGACAGTCTGACTGTGTGTGTGACTGACTGTGTGACCAACAGCAGCATCATGATGCTGGCCAGGGGTGAGTGTGTGACTGACTGACAGTCTGACTGACAGTCTGACTGACTGTGTGACTGACTGTGTGACTGACTGTGTGACTGACAGCAGCATCATGATGCTGGCCAGGGGTGAGTGACAGTCTGACTGTGTGACTGACAGTCTGACTGTGTGACTGACTGTGTGTGTGACTGACAGTCTGACTGTGTGTGTGACTGACTGTGTGACCAACAGCAGCATCATGATGCTGGCCAGGGGTGAGTGTGTGACTGACTGACAGTCTGACTGACAGTCTGACTGACTGTGTGACTGACTGTGTGACTGACTGTGTGACTGACAGCAGCATCATGATGCTGGCCAGGGGTGAGTGACAGTCTGACTGTGTGACTGACTGTGTGTGTGACTGACAGTCTGACTGTGTGTGTGACTGACTGTGTGACCAACAGCAGCATCATGATGCTGGCCAGGGGTGAGTGTGTGACTGACTGACAGTCTGACTGACAGTCTGACTGACTGTGTGACTGACTGTGTGACTGACTGTGTGACTGACAGCAGCATCATGATGCTGGCCAGGGGTGAGTGACAGTCTGACTGTGTGACTGACTGTGTGTGTGACTGACAGTCTGACTGTGTGTGTGACTGACTGTGTGACCAACAGCAGCATCATGATGCTGGCCAGGGGTGAGTGTGTGACTGACTGACAGTCTGACTGACAGTCTGACTGACTGTGTGACTGACTGTGTGACTGACTGTGTGACTGACAGCAGCATCATGATGCTGGCCAGGGGTGAGTGACAGTCTGACTGTGTGACTGACAGTCTGACTGTGTGACTGACTGTGTGTGTGACTGACAGTCTGACTGTGTGTGTGACTGACTGTGTGACCAACAGCAGCATCATGATGCTGGCCAGGGGTGAGTGTGTGACTGACTGACAGTCTGACTGACAGTCTGACTGACTGTGTGACTGACTGTGTGACTGACTGTGTGACTGACAGCAGCATCATGATGCTGGCCAGGGGTGAGTGACAGTCTGACTGTGTGACTGACTGTGTGTGTGACTGACAGTCTGACTGTGTGTGTGACTGACTGTGTGACCAACAGCAGCATCATGATGCTGGCCAGGGGTGAGTGTGTGACTGACTGACAGTCTGACTGACAGTCTGACTGACTGTGTGACTGACTGTGTGACTGACTGTGTGACTGACAGCAGCATCATGATGCTGGCCAGGGGTGAGTGACAGTCTGACTGTGTGACTGACAGTCTGACTGTGTGACTGACTGTGTGTGTGACTGACAGTCTGACTGTGTGTGTGACTGACTGTGTGACCAACAGCAGCATCATGATGCTGGCCAGGGGTGAGTGTGTGACTGACTGACAGTCTGACTGACAGTCTGACTGACTGTGTGACTGACTGTGTGACTGACTGTGTGACTGACAGCAGCATCATGATGCTGGCCAGGGGTGAGTGACAGTCTGACTGTGTGACTGACTGTGTGTGTGACTGACAGTCTGACTGTGTGTGTGACTGACTGTGTGACCAACAGCAGCATCATGATGCTGGCCAGGGGTGAGTGTGTGACTGACTGACAGTCTGACTGACAGTCTGACTGACTGTGTGACTGACTGTGTGACTGACTGTGTGACTGACAGCAGCATCATGATGCTGGCCAGGGGTGAGTGACAGTCTGACTGTGTGACTGACAGTCTGACTGTGTGACTGACTGTGTGTGTGACTGACAGTCTGACTGTGTGTGTGACTGACTGTGTGACCAACAGCAGCATCATGATGCTGGCCAGGGGTGAGTGTGTGACTGACTGACAGTCTGACTGACAGTCTGACTGACTGTGTGACTGACTGTGTGACTGACTGTGTGACTGACAGCAGCATCATGATGCTGGCCAGGGGTGAGTGACAGTCTGACTGTGTGACTGACTGTGTGTGTGACTGACAGTCTGACTGTGTGTGTGACTGACTGTGTGACCAACAGCAGCATCATGATGCTGGCCAGGGGTGAGTGTGTGACTGACTGACAGTCTGACTGACAGTCTGACTGACTGTGTGACTGACTGTGTGACTGACTGTGTGACTGACAGCAGCATCATGATGCTGGCCAGGGGTGAGTGACAGTCTGACTGTGTGACTGACAGTCTGACTGTGTGACTGACTGTGTGTGTGACTGACAGTCTGACTGTGTGTGTGACTGACTGTGTGACCAACAGCAGCATCATGATGCTGGCCAGGGGTGAGTGTGTGACTGACTGACAGTCTGACTGACAGTCTGACTGACTGTGTGACTGACTGTGTGACTGACTGTGTGACTGACAGCAGCATCATGATGCTGGCCAGGGGTGAGTGACAGTCTGACTGTGTGACTGACTGTGTGTGTGACTGACAGTCTGACTGTGTGTGTGACTGACTGTGTGACCAACAGCAGCATCATGATGCTGGCCAGGGGTGAGTGTGTGACTGACTGACAGTCTGACTGACAGTCTGACTGACTGTGTGACTGACTGTGTGACTGACAGCAGCATCATGATGCTGGCCAGGGGTGAGTGACAGTCTGACTGTGTGACTGACTGTGTGTGTGACTGACAGTCTGACTGTGTGTGTGACTGACTGTGTGACCAACAGCAGCATCATGATGCTGGCCAGGGGTGAGTGTGTGACTGACTGACAGTCTGACTGACAGTCTGACTGACTGTGTGACTGACTGTGTGACTGACTGTGTGACTGACAGCAGCATCATGATGCTGGCCAGGGGTGAGTGACAGTCTGACTGTGTGACTGACAGTCTGACTGTGTGACTGACTGTGTGTGTGACTGACAGTCTGACTGTGTGTGTGACTGACTGTGTGACCAACAGCAGCATCATGATGCTGGCCAGGGGTGAGTGTGTGACTGACTGACAGTCTGACTGACAGTCTGACTGACTGTGTGACTGACTGTGTGACTGACTGTGTGACTGACAGCAGCATCATGATGCTGGCCAGGGGTGAGTGACAGTCTGACTGTGTGACTGACAGTCTGACTGTGTGACTGACTGTGTGTGTGACTGACAGTCTGACTGTGTGTGTGACTGACTGTGTGACCAACAGCAGCATCATGATGCTGGCCAGGGGTGAGTGTGTGACTGACTGACAGTCTGACTGACAGTCTGACTGACTGTGTGACTGACTGTGTGACTGACTGTGTGACTG
>NW_027071908.1:0-42538 GCF_038088225.1 Cyrtonyx montezumae | reverse complement strand
GAGTGGTACTTCCAGGGGGTTCAGGGGCTTGATTCCTGTGGGGGGTCATTGTCCCTCCAAGTTCTGGTGTTGGGGCTAAGCTAGAGTGGAAGAAGGCTCAAAAGAATCCTAAGAAGAAGAAGGCTTCTGATGTAATAAAGAGGATTATCCCGTATCGAAGGCCTTTTTGTACGGTGGGGGTGTGGTGGCCCTGGAAGGTGCTCTCTCGAACAATGTCTCGTCATCATGGAATATGATTAGGAGTATTGAGAGGAGGCCTATTGCCAGTAGAGTGGAGGAGTTGTAGTGGAATCATATGATTAAGCCTGAGGTGGTTAGGAGTGCTGCGGCTGCGCCGAAGATGGGCCATGGGCTTGGGTCGACTATGTGATAAGAGTGTGCTTGGTGTGCCATTAGATATTTTCTTGTAAGTAGAGGGTCAGGAGGAGTACGAATACGTAAGCTTGGATTATGGCGACTGCCACTTCTAAGATAGTTAGTAGAAATAGGATAAGTGCTGTTAAGATTGAGATGGGTGGTATTATTGGGAGGAGGGTGATTGTAGCTGTAGAGATGAGTTGGATAAGTAGGTGGCCGGCTGTGAGGTTGGCGGTTAGACGCACTCCTAGGGCTAGGGGTCGGATGAGTAGGCTGGTTGTTTCGATAAGGATAAGTGCTGGGATTAGGGGGGTTGGGGTCCCTTCAGGGAGTAGGTGGCCTAGAGAGGTGGGAGGGCTGGTTTCGTAGGCCTACGAGGAGTGTAGCCAGTCAAAGTGGAAAGCTAAGGCTATGTTTATGGATAGTTGGGTAGTTGGGGTGAAGGTATAGGGGAGGAGGCCTAAGAGGTTGATTGATAAGAGGAAGAATATAAGTGAGGTTAATAGGAGGCTCATTTATGACCGGCTTTATTCAGGGGGCTTATTAGTTGTTTTGTGATAAGGTGAGTTAATCAAAGTTGGAGGGTGGATAGACGGTTGCTAATTCATCGGCGTCCGGGTGATGGTAGTAGGAGGGCAGGGAAGAGCAGGGATAGGGGGATTAGGGGGATGCCCATGAGGTATGGGCTTGAGAATTGGTCGAAGAAGCTTAAGTTCATGGTCAGGTTCAAGGGGTGGGTTTTGTTGGTAAGGTTTTATTTGAGGGGGGGTTTGTAGGGGTGAAGGATAAAAGTTTGGTTGAATTAGTAGGGAGAAGGCGAATCAGGTTAAGAGTATAATGGTAAATCATGGGTTTGGGTTTAGTTGGGGCATATCATTAAGGAGGAGCTTTCTCTTTCTCTAGCTTAAAAGGCTAGTGCTGGGTGCATAGCTTCTTAATGGTTAGGATGATAGAAGTGAGGATCAGATTTCGAAGTGCTTAAGGGGGGTGGATTCTACTACGATGGGTATGAAGCTATGGTTGGCTCCGCAGATTCTGAACATTGGCCGTAGAACACTCGGGCCGGGGCAGTGATGAAGGAGGTTTGGTTAAGTCGTCCGGGGATGGCGTCTGTTTTAACCCCTAGGGTTGGGATGGCTCAGGAGTGGAGGACATCATCAGCGGTGATGATGATTCGGATGGGGGATTCTATGGGGATTACGACGCGATGGTCAACTTCTAGGAGGCGGAAGTAGCCCTGGGGAGGTCTGTTGTTGGGATTATGTAGGAGTCGAATGAGAGATCTTTAAAGTCAGTATATTCATAGGTTCAATATCATTGGTGACCAATGGCTTTAGTGTAAGGTCGGGTTCGTCAATCTCGTCCATCATATAGAGGATTTGCAGGGAGGGGAGGGCGAGTAAGACGAGGACAACGGCAGGGAGGATGGTTCAGATTAGTTCGACTTCTTGGGCCGTCGACGGTATTAGGAGGATAATTTTTCTAAGAGCATGAGCGTTAAGAGGTACAATACTAGGCTGCAGATTGCTAGGGCCACTATTAGGGCGTGGTCGTGGATTCAACGAGTTCTTCTATGATGGGGGATGAGGCGTCTTGGAATCCTAGTTGAGAGTGGTTTGCCATAAGAGATGTATAGGGTTTTCACCTATAATTAGGTCCTGACAAGGCTATGTAATTGGTTTACTAACGTCTCATAAGAAAGAAGCACTAATTGGTTTGATGCGGTTGGCTTGAAACCAGCATGTGAGGGTTCGATTCCTTCCTTTCTTGCACTTGGACAAAGGTTGGTTCCTCGAAGGTGTGGTAGGGGGGAGGGCAGCCGTGGATCCATTCGATATTGGTGGCAATTAGTTCTGGCTGTAGTACTTTTCGTTTAGCTGAGAAGGCTTCTCAAACGATAAATATAAGCATGATTACGGCTGTTATTGAAATTAAGGAGCCGATTGAGGATAGAGTATTTCATAGGGCATATGCGTCTGGGTAGTCTGAGTAGCGTCGGGGCATGCCGGCTAGTCCTAGGAAGTGTTGTGGGAAGAAGGTTAGGTTGACCCCTACAAATATTACCCCAAAGTGTGCTTTGGTTCATGTGGGGTGCAGGGTGAATCCTGTGAGGAGGGGGAATCAGTGGGTGAATCCTGCTAGGATGGCGAAGACTGCTCCTATTGAGAGGACATAGTGGAAGTGGGCAACTACGTAGTAAGTGTCGTGAAGAGCGATGTCTAGGGAAGAGTTGGCAAGGACAATGCCTGTTAGCCCGCCAATAGTGAAGAGGAAAATAAACCCCAGGGCCCATAGCATAGGGGGGTCCCATTTGATTGTTCCTCCGTGCAGGGTGGCAAGTCAGCTGAAGACTTTAATGCCGGTTGGGATGGCGATGATTATGGTAGCTGATGTGAAGTAGGCTCGAGTATCGACGTCCATTCCAACAGTGAACATGTGGTGGGCCCATACAATGAAGCCTAGGAATCCGATTGAAAGTATCGCCCATACCATCCCTATGTACCCGAAAGGTTCTTTTTTACCCGCGTAGAAGGCAACTACGTGTGAAATAATTCCAAACCCTGGGAGAATGAGGATGTAGACTTCAGGATGGCCGAAGAATCAGAATAGATGTTGGTACAGGATTGGGTCCCCTCCGCCTGCTGGGTCAAAGAAGGTGGTGTTTAGGTTTCGATCAGTTAGTAACATGGTGATGCCAGCAGCGAGAACTGGTAGGGAGAGTAGCAGGAGAATAGCGGTGATAAGAACGGATCAAACGAATAAGGGTGTTTGGTATTGTGATAGGGCTGGTGGTTTTATGTTAATGATGGTAGTAATAAAGTTAATGGCACCTAAAATTGATGATACGCCGGCTAGGTGAAGGGAGAAGATGGCTAGGTCTACGGATGCTCCGGCGTGGGCGAGGTTGCTGGCCAGAGGGGGGTAGACGGTTCATCCTGTACCAGCCCCGGCTTCTACTGTAGAGGAGGCAAGGAGGAGCAAGAAGGATGGGGGGAGGAGTCAGAAACTTATGTTATTCATGCGAGGGAAGGCCATATCTGGTGCGCCGATTATGAGTGGCACTAGTCAGTTCCCAAAGCCCCCGATCATAATAGGTATGACTATAAAGAAGATTATGACGAAGGCATGGGCTGTAACGATTACATTGTAGATTTGATCGTCTCCAAGGAGGGTGCCTGGTTGACCCAGCTCAGCACGAATTAGAAGGCTGAGTGCTGTGCCGACTATGCCCGCCCATGTGCCAAAGATCAAGTAGAGAGTGCCAATGTCTTTATGGTTGGTTGAAAATAATCATCGGTTGATGAAGGTCACAGGTAAGATGGCTGAGTGTTAAAGCGTTAGGCTGTAGTCCTTTTTACAGAGGTTTAATTCCTCTTCTTATCGACTCCGTAGTGAAATTCACGGTGAGTTGCAAACTCATTGATGCACATTAAAGGTGTGCCGGGGTCTGTGTAGGCAGAGGCCGAAGGGTAAGGCACCTAGCTGTTAACTAGGGCTTAATGGGATCGAGACCCATCTGCCTAGGCACAAGGCCTTAGTTTAATTAAAGCGTCTGATTTGCATTCAGGAGATACAGGTTAATGTCCTGTTGGTCTTAGTAGGGGCAGAAACTAAGAGAGTTTAACTCTTATTTAAGGCTTTGAAGGCCTTTGGTTTGGGCGGCAGGTTAATCCTAAGTTTCTATGTTATGGTGATGATTAGGGGGGGATAGGGGCAGTAAGAGGGCTGATAGAGAAGCTAGAATAGCGGTGAGGGGGCTTGGTGTTTTATGTGCGTATCACAGTTTTATGTGGTTGGAGGAGTTGGGGGGGAGTGTGATTGTTGAGTGGTATGCAAGGCGTAGGTAGAAAAATAATCCCAGGAGGGAGAGCAGGGCGATGATTGTAGCTGTGGGGGTTATTTCTTGTTTGGTGAGTTCTTGAATGATAAGTCATTTTGGCAGGAAGCCGGTAAGGGGTGGGAGGCCAGCTAGTGATAGGAGTGTGAGTATCAGGGTAGCGTTTATTATGGGGGCTTTTGTTCATGAGATGAGTATGGTTGATATTTTGAGGATTTTGGATTGATCCAGGGCTAAGAATACAGCTGATGTGAGTACTGTGTAGGTGATGAAAGAAAGTAAGGCGAGTTTAGGATTGTAAATGATGATCATTGTTATTCAGCCCAAGTGGGAGATGGATGAGAAGGCCATGATCTTTCGTGTTTGTGTCTGGTTTAAACCCATTCAGCCCCCTAATATTGTCGAGGTGATTGCTAGGAGGGCAAGGAGGGAGGGGCTGAGGGATTGTGATGTGAGCAATAATAGAGCTGTTGGGGGTAGTTTTAGGAGGGTTGAGAGTAGGAGGGCAGTGGTGAGGGAGGATCCTTGGAGTACTTCTGGGAATCAAAAGTGGAATGGGGCCAATCCGAGTTTGATTGAGATGGCCATTGTTAACATGAGGCAAGATACTGGGTCATTAAGCTGCGTGATGTCTCATTGGCCGGTGGACCAGGCGTTGATTATGCTTGAGAATAGGATTAGGGCGGATGCAGTTGATTGGTGAGGAAGTATTTGATTGAGGCTTCAATTGCTCGTGGGTGGTGAGATTTTGAGATGAGGGGGATAATGGCCAGGGTGTTAATTTCCAGGCCTGTTCAGGCCATGATTCAGTGGTTGCTGGAGATTGTAATAGTGGTTCCTGCAATTAGGCTAAGGGTGATAATTAGCTTTGCATGGGGGTTCATTAGTAGGGGAGGGGATTGAACCATCATTTTCGGGGTATGGGCCCGATAGCTTGATTAGCTGACTCTACTAGAAAATAATATAGGGGAAGTATGAAGAGTTTTGATCTCTTCTGCGTAGGTTCGACTCCTACTTTTCTATAGGCGGAGGAAATGAGAGGGCTGTTATACCTCTATGTTCACTTTATCACAGTGATCCTTTGAGTTCAGGCACATTTCCTTAGATGGGGGGTAGGCCGGCATAGCTAATTGGTATGCTGGTGTGTCAGAGGCATAGGGCTAGTGTCAGGGGTAAGAAGTTTTTTCATAGGAGGTGTATTAGTTGGTCATAGCGGAATCGTGGGTAGGAGGCTCGGACTCACAGGAAAATGGATGAGAGGAGGAGGGTTTTTGTGGCCAATGCAATGGGGAATAGGTTGTGGGGGAGGTTTAGTGTGCTTGGGTTGAGGAATAGAATGGTGGTTAGGGTGTTTATGAGTATAATGTTGGCGTATTCGGCCAGGAAGAAGAGGGCGAATGGCCCTGCGGCGTATTCGACGTTGAATCCTGATACTAGTTCGGATTCACCTTCTGTGAGGTCGAATGGGGCTCGGTTGGTTTCGGCAAGGGTGGAGATGAATCATATTATTGCGAGGGGTCATGAGGAGAAAACAAGGTAGATTGGTTCTTGGGTGGTGGCCAGGGTGGACAGGGTATAGCCGCCACATAGGATCACTGTTGATAGAAGGATGATGGCTAAGGTGACCTCATAAGAGATTGTTTGGGCAACTGCCCGGAGGGCGCCAATTAGGGCATATTTTGAGTTAGATGCTCATCCTGATCATAGAAGGGAGTAGACGGTGAGGCTAGACATTGCTAGGAGGAATAGTAGTCCTAGGTTTATGTCGGCTATGGGGAATGGTAGGGGGAGGGGGATTCAAATGGTGAGGGCCAAGAGTAGGGCTAGGATGGGGGTAGAGATGAAGAGGAAGGGAGAGGAGGTGGATGGGCGAATGGGCTCTTTGATGAAGAGTTTCACCCCGTCTGCGATGGGTTGAAGTAGACCAAAAGGGCCCACGATGTTTGGGCCCTTTCGAGTTTGTATGTAGCTTAGGATTTTTCGTTCTACTAGTGTTAAGAAGGCTACAGCGACTAGGATGGGGAGTACGTAAGATAGGGATATGATTAATAGGCTTATCAGGGTTGGAGAGGCCATGGTAATAGCTAGGGAGAGGATTTGAACCTCTGGATAAAGGGCTTAAGCCTTTTGCATTTGCCAAGCTCTGCCACGCTAGCTGTGCCCTTTTCTAGGGGTTGGGGGGGGGGGTGTTGGGGCCTCTTGGCAGTTGAGTTGGGTTCATTGCTTAGAGGGGGGGGGTGTGCTTTTGGTATTGACCCCACTTCTCCGGTCCTTTCGTACTAGGAGGAGTGTGCTCATAGATAGAAACCGACCTGGATTACTCCGGTCTGAACTCAGATCACGTAGGACTATTAATCGTTGAACAAACGAACCCTTAATAGCGGCTGCACCATTAGGTTGTCCTGATCCAACATCGAGGTCGTAAACCTCCTTGTCGATATGGGCTCTTGGAGGAGATTGCGCTGTTATCCCTGGGGTAGCTTGGTCCATTGATCAATTATATTGGGTCTAAGTTACTATTAGTACTTTGATGGGTAGGTCTAGGTGAAGAGTGGTGGTCTGGAAGGTTTGGAGGGTTTGTTTTTCTCCAAGGTCGCCCCAACCGAAAAATGCCGACCAAGTGTTTTGTGGTGGTGGGCCTGTGTAGGTTGATGTTGGTGTTAGGGTGGTCGGTGATTTTAAAGTTCCACAGGGTCTTCTCGTCTTATGTTCTCATTCTCGTTTTTGCACGGGAATACCAATTTCACTGATTGCTTACAGGAGACAGTTAAGACCTCGTTTAGCCATTCATACAAGTCCCGATTTATGGGACAATTGATTGCGCTACCTTTGCACGGTTAGGATACCGCGGCCGTTGAACGTCGTGGTCACTGGGCAGGCGTCACCTTTAATACTTGTTGGTTGCTAAAGGCTATGTTTTTGGGAAACAGTCGGGTCTTTAGGTTTGCCGAGTTCCTTCTGTAAGTTTTAATCGTCTAATGTAGGCGCCCCTGAGTTGGTCTAACAGGTTAAGGTAATATGTGGTCTTGTTGTGGTTGGTGATATAAGGTTGGGTCTGTTAATAATTTGTAAATGTAAGTTTGCGCTGTAGAGGAGGGTTCCAAGTTACTTATTTTAGCATTAATTCTTCTATAGTCATAGATTAACCTGCTTGGGGTAAGGGAGTCGAGTGGGTTTTAGGATTTTTAATTGTACGAGCTTTGACGCACTCTTTCGTTGATGGCTGCTTTAAGGCCCACAGTGTGGTGAGGGTAAGGTGCTAATCCGCTAGGAGAGGTTGTTTTCTTTTTCGAAGGAGCTGTACCTCCTTCGAATTGCTCTTAACCCCATCTTAAATTGGGTTAAAGGTTAGGGTTTCCTTGAAGGAGGGTTAAGGGGGAACTAAGATTCGTTTAGCAGGTAACCAGCTATCACCCAGCTCGATTGGCTTTTCACCTCTACTAATAAGTCTTCCCACTCTTTTGCGACAGAGACGGGTTTGCTCAGATTTTAGCTGCTTAAAAGTAGCTCGCTTGGGTTTCGGGGGGTCAAACTTTAGTTCGCTTTGCCTGATTGTTCTTGCTAAATCATGATGCAAGAGGTACAAGGGTTGGTCTTTGCTTTTTTTTGCTTTAAAGGTTTCATTATTATTTCATCTTTCCCTTGCGGTACGGTCTCTATTGCGCCTGAGTTTCCCTTTCTATCGCCTATACTAGGGCAAAGTTAGAATGTTTTGGTTTAGTTGGAAGCGAGGTTTGTTA
Organism: Cyrtonyx montezumae; assembly: GCF_038088225.1. NCBI lineage: Eukaryota > Metazoa > Chordata > Aves > Galliformes > Odontophoridae > Cyrtonyx > Cyrtonyx montezumae. Next base: position 34,603 of record NW_027071908.1, on the reverse strand, counting down.
TTGCTTTTGAGGTGGGATTGGTTGGGCTAGAGTGGGCAATCAAGGCGATCTCGTCTGGAGATATCTTTCAGGTGTAAGCTGAATGCTTTGGGTTTATAGCTACGCCTTGGATAATCTAAGTGCACCTTCCGGTACACTTACCTTGTTACGACTTACCTCGTCTGTTAGCTTGTGCGGGGGGCTTATTATTTATGGGTGGGGAGAGGCTTGTGAAGAGGGTGACGGGCGGTATGTACGTACCCCAGAGCCGGCTTAAAGTGGGCTTTAGTGGGGAAGATGGTCTCACTTTACTGCTAAATCCTCCTTCCAAGGACGGTTTTCATGTCCTTTTTCGTTGGTGCTCTATAGTAGAGAATGTAGCCCATTTCTTCCACCTCATGGGCTATACCTTGACCTGTCTTATTAGCGGGGGCTATTGAGCGCACTGTTGTTCTTTCATTGGAGGTGGGCTGGCGACGGCGGTATGTAGGCTGTGTTGGCAAGAGGTGGTCGGGTGGATCGTGGATTATCGGTTACAGAACAGGCTCCTCTAGGTGGGTTTGGGGCACCGCCAAGTCCTTAGAGTTTTAAGCGTTTGTGCTCGTAATTCTCGGGCGGATACGTTGGTGGGGAAAAGGTATCTAGATTTAGGGCTAGGCATAGTGGGGTATCTAATCCCAGTTTGTGTCCTAGCTTTCGTGGGTTTAAGTTAGTCGTTAGGTTTAAGATGTTGTGTTGGGTTTTGGTGGATCTTGGGCTTATGACAGCTTAGTTGCATTTTAATCTTAATTGGTGGGGATAACGTATGGCCACTCTTTACGCCGGTGACTATTGATTCGGGCTTCTTGTATGACCGCGGTGGCTGGCACAAGATTTACCAGCCCTGTGGGCTGCTATGGCTAAGTCAAGTTTACACTTATTGCTTAATGTTAATTACTGCTGAGTACCCGTGGGGGTGTGGCAGGGCAAGGTGTTTTGGGCTACATACTTGGGTGTGCCTGATACCTACTCCTCTTGCTTGTGGGTGAAAGGTTTGAGGGTATTTTCACTGGGGCGCAGATACTTGCATGTATATGTCTAGCAGAAACCAATAGTAAGGTTAGGACTAAGTCTTTTGCTCTCGGGTATTGGGTACCGTCTTGGCATCTTCAGTACCATGCTTTGATGGATTAAGCTACGAGGGCGAATCTAGGGCAATTGGAGTGAGCATGGTTTGACAATATAAATAAAGTCTGATTTCAATGGTTTTGTGCGGAAATGATTTTTGTTTCGTGGTGTGTTTGGTACTGGAGTTTTATTAATAAAAAAGAATGTTTTATAGGATGGTGTATGCGTACTCTGTCAAAGACGGATTGAAAAAAAGGGTTTGTGGTGTTTAAAGAGAATTGTTTAAACGTAAATTAATTTTAAAAAACGTTTTAAAAACGTTTTAAAAATTAAATAAAAAATGAAGATAAAAATGTGGGAAATCTTCTAGTTTTGTTGAGAAAATAGAGGAGTTGAAAATTCGTAAAAATATGTCCGGCAAGCATTCACTAAATAGCACCATGTTGTCGGGGGGGGAGGAACCATAACCAAATGCGATCCAAAGTGCATCAGTGTCAAGGTGATACCAAATACACGCAAACCGTATCATTGAGGGACACGAGAGGTCTAGAACAGGACGGAAGGCAGGTGTAGTCCAGGCTTCACTTGAGTAGGACTCTGGCGACGGCACTGTGAAGGGCAACCTGTGAAGAAGCCCCGAAAAAAGAGGAACCAACAGCAAAAGATGAGATAAGATGCCGCGATCACGGACTAAAGAGGGGAAAACCATCCACAGATGACTTCGTGAAAAGTGAGGAAATCAGGAGTAAAGCGGGTGATGGCCCTGACCGAGGAACCAGAGGCGCAAAAGAGCAAGAGGGGCGAGGGGTGTAGGGGGAAAGAATGGGCCTGAAGCTAGTCATGATAAACATTACGAGCAGGGGTTGCTGATCTCTCGTGAGGGGTACGATCAATAAATCCATCTGGTACGTCTAGCATAACCAGATGTGGAGGCTACATGAATATGCAAGATTATGTCCGGTAAGCATTCATAGTTAGTGTCTCTTGGGGGGGGAGGGACAAAGGACATGGTGGTTAGCTAGATGGGTCCTAGAACATGCACTAGATTGTACATTGGGATAAATGGGGATTAAAGGTGGATGTCCGTCTACATATAATGGGCTTAGAACGTATATAGATTGTATTACTGTGACCATAATGTATGGGGCATATAAAAATATGCACGACGTACATAGAAAATACCCCCCTGGGGGGGAAGGGGGGGGTACATTCAATAGGGGAGTTGTATTAAAAATGGGTTGTTCCTGTAGTTGAGAACAACAATGGCTTTTCAAGCCGTAGTCCTTGGGGTGAAACCAAGCGGGAATATATGACCTATTTTGTGATTTTTCTTGGGGTGAGTTTTGTGTTGGGGGCTTTGGCTGTGGCGTCTAACCCTTCTCCCTATTATGGGGTGGTGGGGTTGGTGTTGGGGTCTGTGGTAGGGTGTGGGTGATTGATGAGTTTGGGTGTTTCTTTTGTTTCTTTGGCGTTGTTTATGATTTATTTGGGGGGTATGTTAGTAGTTTTTGTTTATTCAGTGTCTTTGGCAGCTGACCCCTATCCAGAGGCATGGGGGGATTGGGGGGTAGTGGGGTATGGGTTGGGGTTGGTTTTGGTAGTTGTTTTGGGGGTGGTGTTGGGCGGTGGTGTTGAGTTTTGCAAGGAAGGGGTGGTGACTGTTGATGGTGGTGGGGTGTCCTTGGTACGGTTAGATTTTAGTGGGGTTGCGATGTTTTACTCATATGGGGTTGGGTTGTTTTTGATTGCTGGGTGAGGTTTGTTGTTAGTTTTGTTCGTTGTGTTGGAGCTTGTTCGAGGGTTGTCTCGGGGGGCTATTCGGGCTGTCTAGGGGAGTCAGAAAGTAGTTTATTTGAAAACACCAGCTTTGGGAGCTGGAGAGAGAGGTTTAAGTCCTTTTTTTCTGAGTTCACTCTAAGAAGGGGAAGGTCTTCAGTCTTTGGTTTACAAGACCAATGTTTTTTATAAACTATTAGAGTATTAGAGTTTAAGTATTTTGTTTTCTAAAGTTCCGACAATGGGGAAGAGGATTAGGAGGGTGGTAAAGTAAGAGAGGGATGCTAGTTGGCCAATGATGATGAAGGGGTGTTCTACTGGCTGGCTGCCAATTCAGGTGAGAATGAAGAGGTTGGCTGCTAGAAGTCAGAATAGTAATTGGGATAAGGGACGGAATGTTATGGTTCGTTGTTTGGATTTATGGAGGAGTGGAATTAGAAAGAGGATAAACACGGAAGCTGCTAGTGCGAGAACACCTCCGAGTTTGTTCGGGATGGAGCGTAGGATAGCATAGGCAAATAGGAAATATCATTCTGGCTTGATGTGCGGGGGTGTTGTTAGGGGGTTGGCTGGAGTAAAGTTTTCTGGGTCGCCCAAAAGGTTGGGGGAGAATAGGGCTAGTGTGAGTAGGGGGGTGATTATGAGTGCTAGTCCCAGGATGTCCTTGAGGGAGTAGTACGGGTGGAAGGGGATCTTGTCAGAGTTTGAGGAGATCCCAAGGGGGTTATTTGAGCCTGATTCGTGTAAGAAGGCGAGGTGAATGATGGTAATTCCTGCGATGATGAAGGGCAGGAGGAAGTGGAGGGCGAAAAATCGGGTGAGGGTTGGGTTGTCCACTGAAAATCCCCCTCAGGCCCACTCCACTAAGGTCTGTCCGATGTACGGGACGGCTGAGAATAGGTTGGTGATGACAGTAGCCCCTCAGAAGGATATTTGCCCCCATGGGAGGACGTAGCCTACGAAGGCGGTGGCTATGAGTGTTAGGAGGAGGATGACCCCTGTGTTTCAAGTCTCTTTGTAGAGATAGGAGCCGTAGTAGATGCCCCGTCCGATGTGTAAGTAGATACAGATGAAGAAGAATGAGGCGCCGTTTGCGTGTAGGTTGCGAATTAGTCACCCATACTGTACGTTTCGACATGTATGTGCGACTGAGGAGAAAGCTAGGGTGGTGTCTGCGGTGTAGTGCGCAGCCAGGAGGAGTCCTGTAATGATTTGGGTAGCCAGGCAGACTGCTAGTAGGGAGCCGAAGTTTCATCAGGCGGAAATGTTGGATGGGGTTGGGAGGTCAATTAGGGAGTTGTTAATGATTTTTATAAGTGGGTGGGATTTTCGAATGTTGGGGGCCATTAGTTGTTTGGGAGAATTAGGATAATTGTTATGATTGTGAGGGCGAATGATCCTAGGTATGTTTTGATTATGCCCGTGTGGAGAGAGGTGGAGAGTTTGGCCATTGTTAGGTGTAGGTTTGCAAGGCCCTCAGGGCCCATTTTTTTATATCATGCCATATCAATCAGGTGGGAGGCGATTTTTTGGCCTGCGTGGAGGGGAATGAGGGGGTTAAGTCGATGTGTGAGGTGATTGAAGTAGCCCAGTGAGAGGGAGAAGTTCGTAAGGGGGTTTTGTTTGGGGAGGGGAGGAGTGTTGGATAGCTCAAGGGCTAGGGTGAGTCCTAGGACGGTGACAATAATGGCGGCAGTTTTTGTGATGGTTGGCATGGTTATTGGGGGTGTTTTCGTTGGTAGCATGATGGAGGAAATTAGGAGGCCCGCTATAATGCTGCCTAGGGCTAGTCGGATGATTGGGAAAATGGCTGATGGGGTGGTTTCGTTGATCGGTGTAATTGGCGGGGTGCGATTAAATCCTGTTTGGACTAGGATTGTTATGCGTAGGCTGTAGGTTGCGGTGAAGGATGTGGCGAGTAGTGTGAGTGTTAGGGCTCAGGTGTTAGTGTATGAGGTGTTTAGGCTTTCGATAATGAGGTCTTTAGAGTAGAAGCCAGCTAGGAAGGGAGTTCCGATTAGAGCGAGGTTGCCGATGGTGAGGCATGAAGTAGTTATAGGGAGGGTTTTTTGTAGGTGGCCTATTTTGCGGATGTCTTGTTCTCCGTTTAGGCTGTGGATGATTAGGCCCGAGCAGAGGAATAGTATGGCCTTGAAGAAGGCATGGGTGGAGATGTGGAGGAAGGCTAGTTGGGGAAGGTCAAGTCCGATTGTGACTATTATGAGGCCTAGTTGGCTTGAGGTGGAGAAGGCAATAATTTTTTTGATATCATTTTGGGTGAGGGCGCATGTGGCGGCAAAGAGTGTGGATAGGGCACCGAGACAAAGGCATGTGGTTAGGGCTGCTTTATTAGAGGCCAAGAGTGGGTGCATGCGGATGAGGAGGAAGATTCCTGCTACTACTATTGTACTGGAGTGGAGTAGTGCGGAGACTGGTGTTGGGCCCTCTATCGCTGCTGGGAGTCAGGGGTGTAGGCCGAATTGGGCTGATTTGCCCGTGGCGGCGAGGATGAGGCCTAGGAGGGGGAGGAGAGGTGTTTGGTGTGGGTTGATGGCCTGTTGAAGTTCTCATGAGTTTAGTGAGGAGGCCAGTCATGCTATGCTAAGGATGAGGCCAATGTCTCCGATTCGATTGTAGATTATGGCTTGAAGGGCGGCTGTATTTGCCTCAGCTCGTCCTTGTCATCAGCCGATGAGGAGGAATGATATGACTCCTACTCCCTCTCATCCAACAAACAGGAGGAATATGTTGTTTGCGATGGTCAGTGTTAATATGGCAATGAGGAATGCTAATAGGTAGGTGGAGAATTTTGTGATAAGGGGTTCTGAGGCTATGTACCACGTTGCGAATTCTAGGATGGATCAGGACACAAATAGTGCAATGGGGAAGAATATTATGGAATATGAATCTATTTTAAGGGTTAATGGGATTTTGAAGTTGGGGGTGAGTTGTCATTCTCAGTAGGTTGTGAGGGCTTCTATTCCTGAGTGGGTGAAGGCGGCTGTTGGGATGAGGCTAATTAGGAAGGCGGCTTTGATGGTTTTGGAGATGGTTAGGGGGGTGGTTTTGAGCTTAAGTAGAGGGGAGAGAGTGATCGGGGTGAGGAGAATTATGAGTGTTAGGGGTGTTAGGGAGTTTAGGAGTAGGGCTGTTTCCATTACTTTTACTTGGAGTTGCACCAAGATGAGTGGCTCCTAAGACCAGTGGATTACTTTTATCCTTTAAAAGTTAAGGGGGCCGAGGTTTGAAGCTCGGATGCAGGAGTTAGCAGTTCTTGCTGATTTGGTTTTCCCCCCTCGGCCAATAAGGAGGTTTGAACTCCTATTTTTAGAATCACAATCTAATGTTTGGGTTAAACTATGTTAGCATAAGGGGGCTCCGGAGATTAGTTCTGGTTTAAGGATGAGGGCTAGTAGGGGGGCAATGTGGAGGGTCATGAGGAGGTGTTCTCGTGTGTTTGAGTTTTGGATAGATGTGATGTGGGTTGGGAGGATCCCTCGTTGGGTGGACAGGAGTATGTAGAGGGTGTAGGATACTGTTAGTAGTGTTGCAGTTCCAGTTAGGATGATGGTAGGGGAGGACCAGTTAAAGAGGGATGTTATGATTATTAGTTCGGCTATTAGGTTAGTGGTTGGGGGGAGTGCCATATTGGTTAGGTTTGCTAGTAATCATCATGTGGATATGAGTGGGAGGAGAGGTTGCAGGCCTCGTGTGAGTATGAGGATGCGGCTGTGTGTGCGTTCGTAGTTTGTGTTAGCCAGGCAGAATAGTAGGGAGGATGTAAGTCCGTGTGAGATTATAAGAATTATTGCTCCATGGAATGATCAGTGAGTTTGGATTATGCTTGCGGCGATTACTAGGCCCATGTGGCTTACGGATGAGTAGGCGATTAGGGATTTTAGGTCTGTTTGGCGTAGGCAAATGGAGCTGGTTATTAGGGCCCCCCATAGGGCTAAAGTGAGAAATGGATAGCAGAGGTGTGAGGGTGGTGGTCCCATGAGGAGTGTCATTCGTATAATTCCGTATCCACCCAGCTTAAGTAAGAGGGCTGCAAGGAGTATGGACCCAGCAATGGGTGCCTCTACGTGGGCTTTGGGGAGTCATAGGTGGAGACCATATAGTGGGGCTTTAACTATGAACGCTACTAGGAGGGCCAGGTTAAATGCCAGGCCTGATCATTGGGTTAGGGGGTCTGGTGGTGGGTTAGTTTGAGGACTGGCAGGTGCAGGGTCCCAATTTTTGAGTGGAGGTATAGGATGGCGATTAATAGAGGTAGCGAGCTGATTAGGGTGTAGAATAGCAGGTAGATGCCAGCGCTAAGTCGTTCTGGTTGGTTTCCCCATCGTGTGATGAGGATTAGGGTTGGGATTAGGGTAGCTTCAAATGCGATATAGAATAGAACAAGCTCTGTGGCTGAGAATGCTAGGATGATGAAAGGTTGAATGATAATTAAGGCTGAAATAAATATTCGCTTTCGTGCATTGGGTTCGTGTTGTAAGTGCCCTTGGCTTGCTAGGATTATGAGGGGGAGAAATCAGCAGGAGAGGGCCAACAGCGGGGTTGAGATTTGGTCGATGTTTGTTCAAGGTGTTAGGCTTTTTGCAGGGTAGTAAGATGGGGTGAGTCATTGAAGGCTGATGGTGGCGATCAAGAGACTGTATGTTGTGGTGTTAGTTCATAGGGTCTTGGGTGGGGATAAAAGGGCTGTGGGGAGGAGTATGGCTGTTGGGAGGATGATTTTTAACATTGTAGGAGGTTTAGGGTGTGCAGGTGGTCGGAGCCGTGTGTTCGTGTGGATGCAACTAGTATGGCTAGTCCAGTTCCAGCTTCGCAGGCCGAGAAGGCTAGTATGAGGATGGGGGTTAAGGTGAAGGATGGGGTTGAGTTCTCGACTGATCATAGAGAGAGGGGGATGAATATGGATAGTATCATGCTTTCTAGGCAGAGGAGGGCGGAGATGAGGTGGGTTCGGTGGAATGCTAGTCCGAGGCTGCTAAGGGCGAATGCGGCGTAGAAGCTAAAGTGTAGGGGTGACATGAGGAAGTTATAGGTGGGGCTATAATTTGCTGGGTCGAAACCAGCTGTCTTGATTAGACTAACTTCCTGTTACTCTGCTCATTCTAGGCCGCCCTGTATTCATTCATAGATTAGGCCTAGTGTAAGGAGTGTGATGATGGTAGTGGTTCAAGTGAGGGTTGTGGTGGGGGACTGGAGTTGGGTGGCTCATGGGAGGGGTAGGAGTAGGGCGATTTCTAGGTCGAACAGCAGGAACAGGATGGCTACTGAGGAAGAATCGAACTGAGAAGGGGAGTCGAGCTGATCCCAGGGGGTCGAATCCGCACTCGTACGGTGATAATTTTTCTGAGTCTGGGTTTATTTGGGCTAATCAGAAGTTTAGGAGGGTTAATGCAGTGCTAAGGGTGAGGGTGAGGGACAATGTGAATGTGAGGGTATTCATTGCTCTTCTCCGGATCGTGGGCCGGACTTTAGAGATTGGAAGTCAATTGTAATGGTTATACTAGAAGAGCAGGATCCTCATCAGTAAATAGTTATGTAGAGGAATAGTCAAATGATGTCTACGAAGTGTCAATATCAAGCTGCTGCTTCGAATCCGAAGTGGTGGCTAGATGTGAAGTGGAATTTAGCTAGTCGGAGGAGGCAGGTTGATAAGAATAATGAGCCGATGATTACGTGTAGGCCGTGGAATCCTGTGGCAACGAAGAAGGTGGAGCCGTATACGCTATCTGCGATTGAGAAGGATGTTTCGTAGTATTCTATTGCTTGAAGGGCGGTGAAGTAAAATCCTAGGAGGATGGTCAAGGTGAGTGCGTGGATGGCTTGTTTACGGTTGCGCTCTGTGATGCTGTGGTGGGCTCATGTTACGGTGACGCCAGAGGCTAGTAAGATTGCTGTGTTTAGGAGTGGTACTTCCAGGGGGTTCAGGGGCTTGATTCCTGTGGGGGGTCATTGTCCTCCAAGTTCTGGTGTTGGGGCTAAGCTAGAGTGGAAGAAGGCTCAAAAGAATCCTAAGAAGAAGAAGGCTTCTGATGTAATAAAGAGGATTATCCCGTATCGAAGGCCTTTTTGTACGGTGGGGGTGTGGTGGCCCTGGAAGGTGCTCTCTCGAACAATGTCTCGTCATCATTGGAATATGATTAGGAGTATTGAGAGGAGGCCTATTGCCAGTAGAGTGGAGGAGTTGTAGTGGAATCATATGATTAAGCCTGAGGTGGTTAGGAGTGCTGCGGCTGCGCCGAAGATGGGCCATGGGCTTGGGTCGACTATGTGATAAGAGTGTGCTTGGTGTGCCATTAGATATTTTCTTGTAAGTAGAGGGTCAGGAGGAGTACGAATACGTAAGCTTGGATTATGGCGACTGCCACTTCTAAGATAGTTAGTAGAAATAGGATAAGTGCTGTTAAGATTGAGATGGGTGGTATTATTGGGAGGAGGGTGATTGTAGCTGTAGAGATGAGTTGGATAAGTAGGTGGCCGGCTGTGAGGTTGGCGGTTAGACGCACTCCTAGGGCTAGGGGTCGGATGAGTAGGCTGGTTGTTTCGATAAGGATAAGTGCTGGGATTAGGGGGGTTGGGGTCCCTTCAGGGAGTAGGTGGCCTAGAGAGGTGGAGGGCTGGTTTCGTAGGCCTACGAGGAGTGTAGCCAGTCAAAGTGGGAAAGCTAAGGCTATGTTTATGGATAGTTGGGTAGTTGGGGTGAAGGTATAGGGGAGGAGGCCTAAGAGGTTGATTGATAAGAGGAAGAATATAAGTGAGGTTAATAGGAGGGCTCATTTATGACCGGCTTTATTCAGGGGGCTTATTAGTTGTTTTGTGATAAGGTGAGTTAATCAAAGTTGGAGGGTGGATAGACGGTTGCTAATTCATCGGCGTCCGGGTGATGGTAGTAGGAGGGCAGGGAAGAGCAGGGATAGGGGGATTAGGGGGATGCCCATGAGGTATGGGCTTGAGAATTGGTCGAAGAAGCTTAAGTTCATGGTCAGGTTCAAGGGGTGGGTTTTGTTGGTAAGGTTTTATTTGAGGGGGGGTTTGTAGGGGTGAAGGATAAAAGTTTGGGTTGAATTAGTAGGGAGAAGGCGAATCAGGTTAAGAGTATAATGGTAAATCATGGGTTTGGGTTTAGTTGGGGCATATCATTAAGGAGGAGCTTTCCTCTTTCTCTAGCTTAAAAGGCTAGTGCTGGGTGCATAGCTTCTTAATGGTTAGGATGATAGAAGTGAGGATCAGATTTCGAAGTGCTTAAGGGGGGTGGATTCTACTACGATGGGTATGAAGCTATGGTTGGCTCCGCAGATTTCTGAACATTGGCCGTAGAACACTCCGGGCCGGGCAGTGATGAAGGAGGTTTGGTTAAGTCGTCCGGGGATGGCGTCTGTTTTAACCCCTAGGGTTGGGATGGCTCAGGAGTGGAGGACATCATCAGCGGTGATGATGATTCGGATGGGGGATTCTATGGGGATTACGACGCGATGGTCAACTTCTAGGAGGCGGAAGTAGCCCTGGGGGAGGTCTGTTGTTGGGATTATGTAGGAGTCGAATGAGAGATCTTTAAAGTCAGTATATTCATAGGTTCAATATCATTGGTGACCAATGGCTTTTAGTGTAAGGTCGGGTTCGTCAATCTCGTCCATCATATAGAGGATTTGCAGGGAGGGGAGGGCGAGTAAGACGAGGACAACGGCAGGGAGGATGGTTCAGATTAGTTCGACTTCTTGGGCGTCGACGGTATTAGAGGATAATTTTTCTAAGAGCATGAGCGTTAAGAGGTACAATACTAGGCTGCAGATTGCTAGGGCCACTATTAGGGCGTGGTCGTGGAATTCAACGAGTTCTTCTATGATGGGGGATGAGGCGTCTTGGAATCCTAGTTGAGAGTGGTTTGCCATAAGAGATGTATAGGGTTTTCACCTATAATTTAGTCCTGACAAGGCTATGTAATTGGTTTACTAACGTCTCATAAGAAAGAAGCACTAATTGGTTTGATGCGGTTGGCTTGAAACCAGCATGTGAGGGTTCGATTCCTTCCTTTCTTGCACTTGGACAAAGGTTGGTTCCTCGAAGGTGTGGTAGGGGGGAGGGCAGCCGTGGATCCATTCGATATTGGTGGCAATTAGTTCTGGCTGTAGTACTTTTCGTTTAGCTGAGAAGGCTTCTCAAACGATAAATATAAGCATGATTACGGCTGTTATTGAAATTAAGGAGCCGATTGAGGATAGAGTATTTCATAGGGCATATGCGTCTGGGTAGTCTGAGTAGCGTCGGGGCATGCCGGCTAGTCCTAGGAAGTGTTGTGGGAAGAAGGTTAGGTTGACCCCTACAAATATTACCCCAAAGTGTGCTTTGGTTCATGTGGGGTGCAGGGTGAATCCTGTGAGGAGGGGGAATCAGTGGGTGAATCCTGCTAGGATGGCGAAGACTGCTCCTATTGAGAGGACATAGTGGAAGTGGGCAACTACGTAGTAAGTGTCGTGAAGAGCGATGTCTAGGGAAGAGTTGGCAAGGACAATGCCTGTTAGCCCGCCAATAGTGAAGAGGAAAATAAACCCCAGGGCCCATAGCATAGGGGGGTCCCATTTGATTGTTCCTCCGTGCAGGGTGGCAAGTCAGCTGAAGACTTTAATGCCGGTTGGGATGGCGATGATTATGGTAGCTGATGTGAAGTAGGCTCGAGTATCGACGTCCATTCCAACAGTGAACATGTGGTGGGCCCATACAATGAAGCCTAGGAATCCGATTGAAAGTATCGCCCATACCATCCCTATGTACCCGAAAGGTTCTTTTTTACCCGCGTAGAAGGCAACTACGTGTGAAATAATTCCAAACCCTGGGAGAATGAGGATGTAGACTTCAGGATGGCCGAAGAATCAGAATAGATGTTGGTACAGGATTGGGTCCCCTCCGCCTGCTGGGTCAAAGAAGGTGGTGTTTAGGTTTCGATCAGTTAGTAACATGGTGATGCCAGCAGCGAGAACTGGTAGGGAGAGTAGCAGGAGAATAGCGGTGATAAGAACGGATCAAACGAATAAGGGTGTTTGGTATTGTGATAGGGCTGGTGGTTTTATGTTAATGATGGTAGTAATAAAGTTAATGGCACCTAAAATTGATGATACGCCGGCTAGGTGAAGGGAGAAGATGGCTAGGTCTACGGATGCTCCGGCGTGGGCGAGGTTGCTGGCCAGAGGGGGGTAGACGGTTCATCCTGTACCAGCCCCGGCTTCTACTGTAGAGGAGGCAAGGAGGAGCAAGAAGGATGGGGGGAGGAGTCAGAAACTTATGTTATTCATGCGAGGGAAGGCCATATCTGGTGCGCCGATTATGAGTGGCACTAGTCAGTTCCCAAAGCCCCCGATCATAATAGGTATGACTATAAAGAAGATTATGACGAAGGCATGGGCTGTAACGATTACATTGTAGATTTGATCGTCTCCAAGGAGGGTGCCTGGTTGACCCAGCTCAGCACGAATTAGAAGGCTGAGTGCTGTGCCGACTATGCCCGCCCATGTGCCAAAGATCAAGTAGAGAGTGCCAATGTCTTTATGGTTGGTTGAAAATAATCATCGGTTGATGAAGGTCACAGGTAAGATGGCTGAGTGTTAAAGCGTTAGGCTGTAGTCCTTTTTACAGAGGTTTAATTCCTCTTCTTATCGACTCCGTAGTGAAATTCACGGTGAGTTGCAAACTCATTGATGCACATTAAAGGTGTGCCGGGGTCTGTGTAGGCAGAGGCCGAAGGGTAAGGCACCTAGCTGTTAACTAGGGCTTAATGGGATCGAGACCCATCTGCCTAGGCACAAGGCCTTAGTTTAATTAAAGCGTCTGATTTGCATTCAGGAGATACAGGTTAATGTCCTGTTGGTCTTAGTAGGGGCAGAAACTAAGAGAGTTTAACTCTTATTTAAGGCTTTGAAGGCCTTTGGTTTGGGCGGCAGGTTAATCCTAAGTTTCTATGTTATGGTGATGATTAGGGGGGATAGGGGCAGTAAGAGGGCTGATAGAGAAGCTAGAATAGCGGTGAGGGGGCTTGGTGTTTTATGTGCGTATCACAGTTTTATGTGGTTGGAGGAGTTGGGGGGGAGTGTGATTGTTGAGTGGTATGCAAGGCGTAGGTAGAAAAATAATCCCAGGAGGGAGAGCAGGGCGATGATTGTAGCTGTGGGGGTTATTTCTTGTTTGGTGAGTTCTTGAATGATAAGTCATTTTGGCAGGAAGCCGGTAAGGGGTGGGAGGCCAGCTAGTGATAGGAGTGTGAGTATCAGGGTAGCGTTTATTATGGGGGCTTTTGTTCATGAGATGAGTATGGTTGATATTTTGAGGATTTTGGATTGATCCAGGGCTAAGAATACAGCTGATGTGAGTACTGTGTAGGTGATGAAAGAAAGTAAGGCGAGTTTAGGATTGTAAATGATGATCATTGTTATTCAGCCCAAGTGGGAGATGGATGAGAAGGCCATGATCTTTCGTGTTTGTGTCTGGTTTAAACCCATTCAGCCCCCTAATATTGTCGAGGTGATTGCTAGGAGGGCAAGGAGGGAGGGGCTGAGGGATTGTGATGTGAGCAATAATAGAGCTGTTGGGGGTAGTTTTAGGAGGGTTGAGAGTAGGAGGGCAGTGGTGAGGGAGGATCCTTGGAGTACTTCTGGGAATCAAAAGTGGAATGGGGCCAATCCGAGTTTGATTGAGATGGCCATTGTTAACATGAGGCAAGATACTGGGTCATTAAGCTGCGTGATGTCTCATTGGCCGGTGGACCAGGCGTTGATTATGCTTGAGAATAGGATTAGGGCGGATGCAGTTGATTGGGTGAGGAAGTATTTGATTGAGGCTTCAATTGCTCGTGGGTGGTGAGATTTTGAGATGAGGGGGATAATGGCCAGGGTGTTAATTTCCAGGCCTGTTCAGGCCATGATTCAGTGGTTGCTGGAGATTGTAATAGTGGTTCCTGCAATTAGGCTAAGGGTGATAATTAGCTTTGCATGGGGGTTCATTAGTAGGGGAGGGGATTGAACCATCATTTTCGGGGTATGGGCCCGATAGCTTGATTAGCTGACTCTACTAGAAAATAATATAGGGGAAGTATGAAGAGTTTTGATCTCTTCTGCGTAGGTTCGACTCCTACTTTTCTATAGGCGGAGGAAATGAGAGGGCTGTTATACCTCTATGTTCACTTTATCACAGTGATCCTTTGAGTTCAGGCACATTTCCTTAGATGGGGGGTAGGCCGGCATAGCTAATTGGTATGCTGGTGTGTCAGAGGCATAGGGCTAGTGTCAGGGGTAAGAAGTTTTTTCATAGGAGGTGTATTAGTTGGTCATAGCGGAATCGTGGGTAGGAGGCTCGGACTCACAGGAAAATGGATGAGAGGAGGAGGGTTTTTGTGGCCAATGCAATGGGGAATAGGTTGTGGGGGAGGTTTAGTGTGCTTGGGTTGAGGAATAGAATGGTGGTTAGGGTGTTTATGAGTATAATGTTGGCGTATTCGGCCAGGAAGAAGAGGGCGAATGGCCCTGCGGCGTATTCGACGTTGAATCCTGATACTAGTTCGGATTCACCTTCTGTGAGGTCGAATGGGGCTCGGTTGGTTTCGGCAAGGGTGGAGATGAATCATATTATTGCGAGGGGTCATGAGGAGAAAACAAGGTAGATTGGTTCTTGGGTGGTGGCCAGGGTGGACAGGGTATAGCCGCCACATAGGATCACTGTTGATAGAAGGATGATGGCTAAGGTGACCTCATAAGAGATTGTTTGGGCAACTGCCCGGAGGGCGCCAATTAGGGCATATTTTGAGTTAGATGCTCATCCTGATCATAGAAGGGAGTAGACGGTGAGGCTAGACATTGCTAGGAGGAATAGTAGTCCTAGGTTTATGTCGGCTATGGGGAATGGTAGGGGGAGGGGGATTCAAATGGTGAGGGCCAAGAGTAGGGCTAGGATGGGGGTAGAGATGAAGAGGAAGGGAGAGGAGGTGGATGGGCGAATGGGCTCTTTGATGAAGAGTTTCACCCCGTCTGCGATGGGTTGAAGTAGACCAAAAGGGCCCACGATGTTTGGGCCCTTTCGAGTTTGTATGTAGCTTAGGATTTTTCGTTCTACTAGTGTTAAGAAGGCTACAGCGACTAGGATGGGGAGTACGTAAGATAGGGATATGATTAATAGGCTTATCAGGGTTGGAGAGGCCATGGTAATAGCTAGGGAGAGGATTTGAACCTCTGGATAAAGGGCTTAAGCCTTTTGCATTTGCCAAGCTCTGCCACGCTAGCTGTGCCCTTTTCTAGGGGTTGGGGGGGGGGGTGTTGGGGCCTCTTGGCAGTTGAGTTGGGTTCATTGCTTAGAGGGGGGGGGTGTGCTTTTGGTATTGACCCCACTTCTCCGGTCCTTTCGTACTAGGAGGAGTGTGCTCATAGATAGAAACCGACCTGGATTACTCCGGTCTGAACTCAGATCACGTAGGACTATTAATCGTTGAACAAACGAACCCTTAATAGCGGCTGCACCATTAGGTTGTCCTGATCCAACATCGAGGTCGTAAACCTCCTTGTCGATATGGGCTCTTGGAGGAGATTGCGCTGTTATCCCTGGGGTAGCTTGGTCCATTGATCAATTATATTGGGTCTAAGTTACTATTAGTACTTTGATGGGTAGGTCTAGGTGAAGAGTGGTGGTCTGGAAGGTTTGGAGGGTTTGTTTTTCTCCAAGGTCGCCCCAACCGAAAAATGCCGACCAAGTGTTTTGTGGTGGTGGGCCTGTGTAGGTTGATGTTGGTGTTAGGGTGGTCGGTGATTTTAAAGTTCCACAGGGTCTTCTCGTCTTATGTTCTCATTCTCGTTTTTGCACGGGAATACCAATTTCACTGATTGCTTACAGGAGACAGTTAAGACCTCGTTTAGCCATTCATACAAGTCCCGATTTATGGGACAATTGATTGCGCTACCTTTGCACGGTTAGGATACCGCGGCCGTTGAACGTCGTGGTCACTGGGCAGGCGTCACCTTTAATACTTGTTGGTTGCTAAAGGCTATGTTTTTGGGAAACAGTCGGGTCTTTAGGTTTGCCGAGTTCCTTCTGTAAGTTTTAATCGTCTAATGTAGGCGCCCCTGAGTTGGTCTAACAGGTTAAGGTAATATGTGGTCTTGTTGTGGTTGGTGATATAAGGTTGGGTCTGTTAATAATTTGTAAATGTAAGTTTGCGCTGTAGAGGAGGGTTCCAAGTTACTTATTTTAGCATTAATTCTTCTATAGTCATAGATTAACCTGCTTGGGGTAAGGGAGTCGAGTGGGTTTTAGGATTTTTAATTGTACGAGCTTTGACGCACTCTTTCGTTGATGGCTGCTTTAAGGCCCACAGTGTGGTGAGGGTAAGGTGCTAATCCGCTAGGAGAGGTTGTTTTCTTTTTCGAAGGAGCTGTACCTCCTTCGAATTGCTCTTAACCCCATCTTAAATTGGGTTAAAGGTTAGGGTTTCCTTGAAGGAGGGTTAAGGGGGAACTAAGATTCGTTTAGCAGGTAACCAGCTATCACCCAGCTCGATTGGCTTTTCACCTCTACTAATAAGTCTTCCCACTCTTTTGCGACAGAGACGGGTTTGCTCAGATTTTAGCTGCTTAAAAGTAGCTCGCTTGGGTTTCGGGGGGTCAAACTTTAGTTCGCTTTGCCTGATTGTTCTTGCTAAATCATGATGCAAGAGGTACAAGGGTTGGTCTTTGCTTTTTTTTGCTTTAAAGGTTTCATTATTATTTCATCTTTCCCTTGCGGTACGGTCTCTATTGCGCCTGAGTTTCCCTTTCTATCGCCTATACTAGGGCAAAGTTAGAATGTTTTGGTTTAGTTGGAAGCGAGGTTTGTTATTGCTTTTGAGGTGGGATTGGTTGGGCTAGAGTGGGCAATCAAGGCGATCTCGTCTGGAGATATCTTTCAGGTGTAAGCTGAATGCTTTGGGTTTATAGCTACGCCTTGGATAATCTAAGTGCACCTTCCGGTACACTTACCTTGTTACGACTTACCTCGTCTGTTAGCTTGTGCGGGGGGCTTATTATTTATGGGTGGGGAGAGGCTTGTGAAGAGGGTGACGGGCGGTATGTACGTACCCCAGAGCCGGCTTAAAGTGGGCTTTAGTGGGGAAGATGGTCTCACTTTACTGCTAAATCCTCCTTCCAAGGACGGTTTTCATGTCCTTTTTCGTTGGTGCTCTATAGTAGAGAATGTAGCCCATTTCTTCCACCTCATGGGCTATACCTTGACCTGTCTTATTAGCGGGGGCTATTGAGCGCACTGTTGTTCTTTCATTGGAGGTGGGCTGGCGACGGCGGTATGTAGGCTGTGTTGGCAAGAGGTGGTCGGGTGGATCGTGGATTATCGGTTACAGAACAGGCTCCTCTAGGTGGGTTTGGGGCACCGCCAAGTCCTTAGAGTTTTAAGCGTTTGTGCTCGTAATTCTCGGGCGGATACGTTGGTGGGGAAAAGGTATCTAGATTTAGGGCTAGGCATAGTGGGGTATCTAATCCCAGTTTGTGTCCTAGCTTTCGTGGGTTTAAGTTAGTCGTTAGGTTTAAGATGTTGTGTTGGGTTTTGGTGGATCTTGGGCTTATGACAGCTTAGTTGCATTTTAATCTTAATTGGTGGGGATAACGTATGGCCACTCTTTACGCCGGTGACTATTGATTCGGGCTTCTTGTATGACCGCGGTGGCTGGCACAAGATTTACCAGCCCTGTGGGCTGCTATGGCTAAGTCAAGTTTACACTTATTGCTTAATGTTAATTACTGCTGAGTACCCGTGGGGGTGTGGCAGGGCAAGGTGTTTTGGGCTACATACTTGGGTGTGCCTGATACCTACTCCTCTTGCTTGTGGGTGAAAGGTTTGAGGGTATTTTCACTGGGGCGCAGATACTTGCATGTATATGTCTAGCAGAAACCAATAGTAAGGTTAGGACTAAGTCTTTTGCTCTCGGGTATTGGGTACCGTCTTGGCATCTTCAGTACCATGCTTTGATGGATTAAGCTACGAGGGCGAATCTAGGGCAATTGGAGTGAGCATGGTTTGACAATATAAATAAAGTCTGATTTCAATGGTTTTGTGCGGAAATGATTTTTGTTTCGTGGTGTGTTTGGTACTGGAGTTTTATTAATAAAAAAGAATGTTTTATAGGATGGTGTATGCGTACTCTGTCAAAGACGGATTGAAAAAAAGGGTTTGTGGTGTTTAAAGAGAATTGTTTAAACGTAAATTAATTTTAAAAAACGTTTTAAAAACGTTTTAAAAATTAAATAAAAAATGAAGATAAAAATGTGGGAAATCTTCTAGTTTTGTTGAGAAAATAGAGGAGTTGAAAATTCGTAAAAATATGTCCGGCAAGCATTCACTAAATAGCACCATGTTGTCGGGGGGGGAGGAACCATAACCAAATGCGATCCAAAGTGCATCAGTGTCAAGGTGATACCAAATACACGCAAACCGTATCATTGAGGGACACGAGAGGTCTAGAACAGGACGGAAGGCAGGTGTAGTCCAGGCTTCACTTGAGTAGGACTCTGGCGACGGCACTGTGAAGGGCAACCTGTGAAGAAGCCCCGAAAAAAGAGGAACCAACAGCAAAAGATGAGATAAGATGCCGCGATCACGGACTAAAGAGGGGAAAACCATCCACAGATGACTTCGTGAAAAGTGAGGAAATCAGGAGTAAAGCGGGTGATGGCCCTGACCGAGGAACCAGAGGCGCAAAAGAGCAAGAGGGGCGAGGGTGTGTAGGGGGAAAGAATGGGCCTGAAGCTAGTCATGATAAACATTACGAGCAGGGGTTGCTGATCTCTCGTGAGGGGTACGATCAATAAATCCATCTGGTACGTCTAGCATAACCAGATGTGGAGGCTACATGAATATGCAAGATTATGTCCGGTAAGCATTCATAGTTAGTGTCTCTTGGGGGGGGAGGGACAAAGGACATGGTGGTTAGCTAGATGGGTCCTAGAACATGCACTAGATTGTACATTGGGATAAATGGGGATTAAAGGTGGATGTCCGTCTACATATAATGGGCTTAGAACGTATATAGATTGTATTACTGTGACCATAATGTATGGGGCATATAAAAATATGCACGACGTACATAGAAAATACCCCCCTGGGGGGGAAGGGGGGGGTACATTCAATAGGGGAGTTGTATTAAAAATGGGTTGTTCCTGTAGTTGAGAACAACAATGGCTTTTCAAGCCGTAGTCCTTGGGGTGAAACCAAGCGGGAATATATGACCTATTTTGTGATTTTTCTTGGGGTGAGTTTTGTGTTGGGGGCTTTGGCTGTGGCGTCTAACCCTTCTCCCTATTATGGGGTGGTGGGGTTGGTGTTGGGGTCTGTGGTAGGGTGTGGGTGATTGATGAGTTTGGGTGTTTCTTTTGTTTCTTTGGCGTTGTTTATGATTTATTTGGGGGGTATGTTAGTAGTTTTTGTTTATTCAGTGTCTTTGGCAGCTGACCCCTATCCAGAGGCATGGGGGGATTGGGGGGTAGTGGGGTATGGGTTGGGGTTGGTTTTGGTAGTTGTTTTGGGGGTGGTGTTGGGCGGTGGTGTTGAGTTTTGCAAGGAAGGGGTGGTGACTGTTGATGGTGGTGGGGTGTCCTTGGTACGGTTAGATTTTAGTGGGGTTGCGATGTTTTACTCATATGGGGTTGGGTTGTTTTTGATTGCTGGGTGAGGTTTGTTGTTAGTTTTGTTCGTTGTGTTGGAGCTTGTTCGAGGGTTGTCTCGGGGGGCTATTCGGGCTGTCTAGGGGAGTCAGAAAGTAGTTTATTTGAAAACACCAGCTTTGGGAGCTGGAGAGAGAGGTTTAAGTCCTTTTTTTCTGAGTTCACTCTAAGAAGGGGAAGGTCTTCAGTCTTTGGTTTACAAGACCAATGTTTTTTATAAACTATTAGAGTATTAGAGTTTAAGTATTTTGTTTTCTAAAGTTCCGACAATGGGGAAGAGGATTAGGAGGGTGGTAAAGTAAGAGAGGGATGCTAGTTGGCCAATGATGATGAAGGGGTGTTCTACTGGCTGGCTGCCAATTCAGGTGAGAATGAAGAGGTTGGCTGCTAGAAGTCAGAATAGTAATTGGGATAAGGGACGGAATGTTATGGTTCGTTGTTTGGATTTATGGAGGAGTGGAATTAGAAAGAGGATAAACACGGAAGCTGCTAGTGCGAGAACACCTCCGAGTTTGTTCGGGATGGAGCGTAGGATAGCATAGGCAAATAGGAAATATCATTCTGGCTTGATGTGCGGGGGTGTTGTTAGGGGGTTGGCTGGAGTAAAGTTTTCTGGGTCGCCCAAAAGGTTGGGGGAGAATAGGGCTAGTGTGAGTAGGGGGGTGATTATGAGTGCTAGTCCCAGGATGTCCTTGAGGGAGTAGTACGGGTGGAAGGGGATCTTGTCAGAGTTTGAGGAGATCCCAAGGGGGTTATTTGAGCCTGATTCGTGTAAGAAGGCGAGGTGAATGATGGTAATTCCTGCGATGATGAAGGGCAGGAGGAAGTGGAGGGCGAAAAATCGGGTGAGGGTTGGGTTGTCCACTGAAAATCCCCCTCAGGCCCACTCCACTAAGGTCTGTCCGATGTACGGGACGGCTGAGAATAGGTTGGTGATGACAGTAGCCCCTCAGAAGGATATTTGCCCCCATGGGAGGACGTAGCCTACGAAGGCGGTGGCTATGAGTGTTAGGAGGAGGATGACCCCTGTGTTTCAAGTCTCTTTGTAGAGATAGGAGCCGTAGTAGATGCCCCGTCCGATGTGTAAGTAGATACAGATGAAGAAGAATGAGGCGCCGTTTGCGTGTAGGTTGCGAATTAGTCACCCATACTGTACGTTTCGACATGTATGTGCGACTGAGGAGAAAGCTAGGGTGGTGTCTGCGGTGTAGTGCGCAGCCAGGAGGAGTCCTGTAATGATTTGGGTAGCCAGGCAGACTGCTAGTAGGGAGCCGAAGTTTCATCAGGCGGAAATGTTGGATGGGGTTGGGAGGTCAATTAGGGAGTTGTTAATGATTTTTATAAGTGGGTGGGATTTTCGAATGTTGGGGGCCATTAGTTGTTTGGGAGAATTAGGATAATTGTTATGATTGTGAGGGCGAATGATCCTAGGTATGTTTTGATTATGCCCGTGTGGAGAGAGGTGGAGAGTTTGGCCATTGTTAGGTGTAGGTTTGCAAGGCCCTCAGGGCCCATTTTTTTATATCATGCCATATCAATCAGGTGGGAGGCGATTTTTTGGCCTGCGTGGAGGGGAATGAGGGGGTTAAGTCGATGTGTGAGGTGATTGAAGTAGCCCAGTGAGAGGGAGAAGTTCGTAAGGGGGTTTTGTTTGGGGAGGGGAGGAGTGTTGGATAGCTCAAGGGCTAGGGTGAGTCCTAGGACGGTGACAATAATGGCGGCAGTTTTTGTGATGGTTGGCATGGTTATTGGGGGTGTTTTCGTTGGTAGCATGATGGAGGAAATTAGGAGGCCCGCTATAATGCTGCCTAGGGCTAGTCGGATGATTGGGAAAATGGCTGATGGGGTGGTTTCGTTGATCGGTGTAATTGGCGGGGTGCGATTAAATCCTGTTTGGACTAGGATTGTTATGCGTAGGCTGTAGGTTGCGGTGAAGGATGTGGCGAGTAGTGTGAGTGTTAGGGCTCAGGTGTTAGTGTATGAGGTGTTTAGGCTTTCGATAATGAGGTCTTTAGAGTAGAAGCCAGCTAGGAAGGGAGTTCCGATTAGAGCGAGGTTGCCGATGGTGAGGCATGAAGTAGTTATAGGGAGGGTTTTTTGTAGGTGGCCTATTTTGCGGATGTCTTGTTCTCCGTTTAGGCTGTGGATGATTAGGCCCGAGCAGAGGAATAGTATGGCCTTGAAGAAGGCATGGGTGGAGATGTGGAGGAAGGCTAGTTGGGGAAGGTCAAGTCCGATTGTGACTATTATGAGGCCTAGTTGGCTTGAGGTGGAGAAGGCAATAATTTTTTTGATATCATTTTGGGTGAGGGCGCATGTGGCGGCAAAGAGTGTGGATAGGGCACCGAGACAAAGGCATGTGGTTAGGGCTGCTTTATTAGAGGCCAAGAGTGGGTGCATGCGGATGAGGAGGAAGATTCCTGCTACTACTATTGTACTGGAGTGGAGTAGTGCGGAGACTGGTGTTGGGCCCTCTATCGCTGCTGGGAGTCAGGGGTGTAGGCCGAATTGGGCTGATTTGCCCGTGGCGGCGAGGATGAGGCCTAGGAGGGGGAGGAGAGGTGTTTGGTGTGGGTTGATGGCCTGTTGAAGTTCTCATGAGTTTAGTGAGGAGGCCAGTCATGCTATGCTAAGGATGAGGCCAATGTCTCCGATTCGATTGTAGATTATGGCTTGAAGGGCGGCTGTATTTGCCTCAGCTCGTCCTTGTCATCAGCCGATGAGGAGGAATGATATGACTCCTACTCCCTCTCATCCAACAAACAGGAGGAATATGTTGTTTGCGATGGTCAGTGTTAATATGGCAATGAGGAATGCTAATAGGTAGGTGGAGAATTTTGTGATAAGGGGTTCTGAGGCTATGTACCACGTTGCGAATTCTAGGATGGATCAGGACACAAATAGTGCAATGGGGAAGAATATTATGGAATATGAATCTATTTTAAGGGTTAATGGGATTTTGAAGTTGGGGGTGAGTTGTCATTCTCAGTAGGTTGTGAGGGCTTCTATTCCTGAGTGGGTGAAGGCGGCTGTTGGGATGAGGCTAATTAGGAAGGCGGCTTTGATGGTTTTGGAGATGGTTAGGGGGGTGGTTTTGAGCTTAAGTAGAGGGGAGAGAGTGATCGGGGTGAGGAGAATTATGAGTGTTAGGGGTGTTAGGGAGTTTAGGAGTAGGGCTGTTTCCATTACTTTTACTTGGAGTTGCACCAAGATGAGTGGCTCCTAAGACCAGTGGATTACTTTTATCCTTTAAAAGTTAAGGGGGCCGAGGTTTGAAGCTCGGATGCAGGAGTTAGCAGTTCTTGCTGATTTGGTTTTCCCCCCTCGGCCAATAAGGAGGTTTGAACTCCTATTTTTAGAATCACAATCTAATGTTTGGGTTAAACTATGTTAGCATAAGGGGGCTCCGGAGATTAGTTCTGGTTTAAGGATGAGGGCTAGTAGGGGGGCAATGTGGAGGGTCATGAGGAGGTGTTCTCGTGTGTTTGAGTTTTGGATAGATGTGATGTGGGTTGGGAGGATCCCTCGTTGGGTGGACAGGAGTATGTAGAGGGTGTAGGATACTGTTAGTAGTGTTGCAGTTCCAGTTAGGATGATGGTAGGGGAGGACCAGTTAAAGAGGGATGTTATGATTATTAGTTCGGCTATTAGGTTAGTGGTTGGGGGGAGTGCCATATTGGTTAGGTTTGCTAGTAATCATCATGTGGATATGAGTGGGAGGAGAGGTTGCAGGCCTCGTGTGAGTATGAGGATGCGGCTGTGTGTGCGTTCGTAGTTTGTGTTAGCCAGGCAGAATAGTAGGGAGGATGTAAGTCCGTGTGAGATTATAAGAATTATTGCTCCATGGAATGATCAGTGAGTTTGGATTATGCTTGCGGCGATTACTAGGCCCATGTGGCTTACGGATGAGTAGGCGATTAGGGATTTTAGGTCTGTTTGGCGTAGGCAAATGGAGCTGGTTATTAGGGCCCCCCATAGGGCTAAAGTGAGAAATGGATAGCAGAGGTGTGAGGGTGGTGGTCCCATGAGGAGTGTCATTCGTATAATTCCGTATCCACCCAGCTTAAGTAAGAGGGCTGCAAGGAGTATGGACCCAGCAATGGGTGCCTCTACGTGGGCTTTGGGGAGTCATAGGTGGAGACCATATAGTGGGGCTTTAACTATGAACGCTACTAGGAGGGCCAGGTTAAATGCCAGGCCTGATCATTGGGTTAGGGGGTCTGGTGGGGTTAGTTTGAGGACTGGCAGGTGCAGGGTCCCAATTTTTGAGTGGAGGTATAGGATGGCGATTAATAGAGGTAGCGAGCTGATTAGGGTGTAGAATAGCAGGTAGATGCCAGCGCTAAGTCGTTCTGGTTGGTTTCCCCATCGTGTGATGAGGATTAGGGTTGGGATTAGGGTAGCTTCAAATGCGATATAGAATAGAACAAGCTCTGTGGCTGAGAATGCTAGGATGATGAAAGGTTGAATGATAATTAAGGCTGAAATAAATATTCGCTTTCGTGCATTGGGTTCGTGTTGTAAGTGCCCTTGGCTTGCTAGGATTATGAGGGGGAGAAATCAGCAGGAGAGGGCCAACAGCGGGGTTGAGATTTGGTCGATGTTTGTTCAAGGTGTTAGGCTTTTTGCAGGGTAGTAAGATGGGGTGAGTCATTGAAGGCTGATGGTGGCGATCAAGAGACTGTATGTTGTGGTGTTAGTTCATAGGGTCTTGGGTGGGGATAAAAGGGCTGTGGGGAGGAGTATGGCTGTTGGGAGGATGATTTTTAACATTGTAGGAGGTTTAGGGTGTGCAGGTGGTCGGAGCCGTGTGTTCGTGTGGATGCAACTAGTATGGCTAGTCCAGTTCCAGCTTCGCAGGCCGAGAAGGCTAGTATGAGGATGGGGGTTAAGGTGAAGGATGGGGTTGAGTTCTCGACTGATCATAGAGAGAGGGGGATGAATATGGATAGTATCATGCTTTCTAGGCAGAGGAGGGCGGAGATGAGGTGGGTTCGGTGGAATGCTAGTCCGAGGCTGCTAAGGGCGAATGCGGCGTAGAAGCTAAAGTGTAGGGGTGACATGAGGAAGTTATAGGTGGGGCTATAATTTGCTGGGTCGAAACCAGCTGTCTTGATTAGACTAACTTCCTGTTACTCTGCTCATTCTAGGCCGCCCTGTATTCATTCATAGATTAGGCCTAGTGTAAGGAGTGTGATGATGGTAGTGGTTCAAGTGAGGGTTGTGGTGGGGGACTGGAGTTGGGTGGCTCATGGGAGGGGTAGGAGTAGGGCGATTTCTAGGTCGAACAGCAGGAACAGGATGGCTACTGAGGAAGAATCGAACTGAGAAGGGGAGTCGAGCTGATCCCAGGGGGTCGAATCCGCACTCGTACGGTGATAATTTTTCTGAGTCTGGGTTTATTTGGGCTAATCAGAAGTTTAGGAGGGTTAATGCAGTGCTAAGGGTGAGGGTGAGGGACAATGTGAATGTGAGGGTATTCATTGCTCTTCTCCGGATCGTGGGCCGGACTTTAGAGATTGGAAGTCAATTGTAATGGTTATACTAGAAGAGCAGGATCCTCATCAGTAAATAGTTATGTAGAGGAATAGTCAAATGATGTCTACGAAGTGTCAATATCAAGCTGCTGCTTCGAATCCGAAGTGGTGGCTAGATGTGAAGTGGAATTTAGCTAGTCGGAGGAGGCAGGTTGATAAGAATAATGAGCCGATGATTACGTGTAGGCCGTGGAATCCTGTGGCAACGAAGAAGGTGGAGCCGTATACGCTATCTGCGATTGAGAAGGATGTTTCGTAGTATTCTATTGCTTGAAGGGCGGTGAAGTAAAATCCTAGGAGGATGGTCAAGGTGAGTGCGTGGATGGCTTGTTTACGGTTGCGCTCTGTGATGCTGTGGTGGGCTCATGTTACGGTGACGCCAGAGGCTAGTAAGATTGCTGTGTTTAGGAGTGGTACTTCCAGGGGGTTCAGGGGCTTGATTCCTGTGGGGGGTCATTGTCCTCCAAGTTCTGGTGTTGGGGCTAAGCTAGAGTGGAAGAAGGCTCAAAAGAATCCTAAGAAGAAGAAGGCTTCTGATGTAATAAAGAGGATTATCCCGTATCGAAGGCCTTTTTGTACGGTGGGGGTGTGGTGGCCCTGGAAGGTGCTCTCTCGAACAATGTCTCGTCATCATTGGAATATGATTAGGAGTATTGAGAGGAGGCCTATTGCCAGTAGAGTGGAGGAGTTGTAGTGGAATCATATGATTAAGCCTGAGGTGGTTAGGAGTGCTGCGGCTGCGCCGAAGATGGGCCATGGGCTTGGGTCGACTATGTGATAAGAGTGTGCTTGGTGTGCCATTAGATATTTTCTTGTAAGTAGAGGGTCAGGAGGAGTACGAATACGTAAGCTTGGATTATGGCGACTGCCACTTCTAAGATAGTTAGTAGAAATAGGATAAGTGCTGTTAAGATTGAGATGGGTGGTATTATTGGGAGGAGGGTGATTGTAGCTGTAGAGATGAGTTGGATAAGTAGGTGGCCGGCTGTGAGGTTGGCGGTTAGACGCACTCCTAGGGCTAGGGGTCGGATGAGTAGGCTGGTTGTTTCGATAAGGATAAGTGCTGGGATTAGGGGGGTTGGGGTCCCTTCAGGGAGTAGGTGGCCTAGAGAGGTGGAGGGCTGGTTTCGTAGGCCTACGAGGAGTGTAGCCAGTCAAAGTGGGAAAGCTAAGGCTATGTTTATGGATAGTTGGGTAGTTGGGGTGAAGGTATAGGGGAGGAGGCCTAAGAGGTTGATTGATAAGAGGAAGAATATAAGTGAGGTTAATAGGAGGGCTCATTTATGACCGGCTTTATTCAGGGGGCTTATTAGTTGTTTTGTGATAAGGTGAGTTAATCAAAGTTGGAGGGTGGATAGACGGTTGCTAATTCATCGGCGTCCGGGTGATGGTAGTAGGAGGGCAGGGAAGAGCAGGGATAGGGGGATTAGGGGGATGCCCATGAGGTATGGGCTTGAGAATTGGTCGAAGAAGCTTAAGTTCATGGTCAGGTTCAAGGGGTGGGTTTTGTTGGTAAGGTTTTATTTGAGGGGGGGTTTGTAGGGGTGAAGGATAAAAGTTTGGGTTGAATTAGTAGGGAGAAGGCGAATCAGGTTAAGAGTATAATGGTAAATCATGGGTTTGGGTTTAGTTGGGGCATATCATTAAGGAGGAGCTTTCCTCTTTCTCTAGCTTAAAAGGCTAGTGCTGGGTGCATAGCTTCTTAATGGTTAGGATGATAGAAGTGAGGATCAGATTTCGAAGTGCTTAAGGGGGGTGGATTCTACTACGATGGGTATGAAGCTATGGTTGGCTCCGCAGATTTCTGAACATTGGCCGTAGAACACTCCGGGCCGGGCAGTGATGAAGGAGGTTTGGTTAAGTCGTCCGGGGATGGCGTCTGTTTTAACCCCTAGGGTTGGGATGGCTCAGGAGTGGAGGACATCATCAGCGGTGATGATGATTCGGATGGGGGATTCTATGGGGATTACGACGCGATGGTCAACTTCTAGGAGGCGGAAGTAGCCCTGGGGGAGGTCTGTTGTTGGGATTATGTAGGAGTCGAATGAGAGATCTTTAAAGTCAGTATATTCATAGGTTCAATATCATTGGTGACCAATGGCTTTTAGTGTAAGGTCGGGTTCGTCAATCTCGTCCATCATATAGAGGATTTGCAGGGAGGGGAGGGCGAGTAAGACGAGGACAACGGCAGGGAGGATGGTTCAGATTAGTTCGACTTCTTGGGCGTCGACGGTATTAGAGGATAATTTTTCTAAGAGCATGAGCGTTAAGAGGTACAATACTAGGCTGCAGATTGCTAGGGCCACTATTAGGGCGTGGTCGTGGAATTCAACGAGTTCTTCTATGATGGGGGATGAGGCGTCTTGGAATCCTAGTTGAGAGTGGTTTGCCATAAGAGATGTATAGGGTTTTCACCTATAATTTAGTCCTGACAAGGCTATGTAATTGGTTTACTAACGTCTCATAAGAAAGAAGCACTAATTGGTTTGATGCGGTTGGCTTGAAACCAGCATGTGAGGGTTCGATTCCTTCCTTTCTTGCACTTGGACAAAGGTTGGTTCCTCGAAGGTGTGGTAGGGGGGAGGGCAGCCGTGGATCCATTCGATATTGGTGGCAATTAGTTCTGGCTGTAGTACTTTTCGTTTAGCTGAGAAGGCTTCTCAAACGATAAATATAAGCATGATTACGGCTGTTATTGAAATTAAGGAGCCGATTGAGGATAGAGTATTTCATAGGGCATATGCGTCTGGGTAGTCTGAGTAGCGTCGGGGCATGCCGGCTAGTCCTAGGAAGTGTTGTGGGAAGAAGGTTAGGTTGACCCCTACAAATATTACCCCAAAGTGTGCTTTGGTTCATGTGGGGTGCAGGGTGAATCCTGTGAGGAGGGGGAATCAGTGGGTGAATCCTGCTAGGATGGCGAAGACTGCTCCTATTGAGAGGACATAGTGGAAGTGGGCAACTACGTAGTAAGTGTCGTGAAGAGCGATGTCTAGGGAAGAGTTGGCAAGGACAATGCCTGTTAGCCCGCCAATAGTGAAGAGGAAAATAAACCCCAGGGCCCATAGCATAGGGGGGTCCCATTTGATTGTTCCTCCGTGCAGGGTGGCAAGTCAGCTGAAGACTTTAATGCCGGTTGGGATGGCGATGATTATGGTAGCTGATGTGAAGTAGGCTCGAGTATCGACGTCCATTCCAACAGTGAACATGTGGTGGGCCCATACAATGAAGCCTAGGAATCCGATTGAAAGTATCGCCCATACCATCCCTATGTACCCGAAAGGTTCTTTTTTACCCGCGTAGAAGGCAACTACGTGTGAAATAATTCCAAACCCTGGGAGAATGAGGATGTAGACTTCAGGATGGCCGAAGAATCAGAATAGATGTTGGTACAGGATTGGGTCCCCTCCGCCTGCTGGGTCAAAGAAGGTGGTGTTTAGGTTTCGATCAGTTAGTAACATGGTGATGCCAGCAGCGAGAACTGGTAGGGAGAGTAGCAGGAGAATAGCGGTGATAAGAACGGATCAAACGAATAAGGGTGTTTGGTATTGTGATAGGGCTGGTGGTTTTATGTTAATGATGGTAGTAATAAAGTTAATGGCACCTAAAATTGATGATACGCCGGCTAGGTGAAGGGAGAAGATGGCTAGGTCTACGGATGCTCCGGCGTGGGCGAGGTTGCTGGCCAGAGGGGGGTAGACGGTTCATCCTGTACCAGCCCCGGCTTCTACTGTAGAGGAGGCAAGGAGGAGCAAGAAGGATGGGGGGAGGAGTCAGAAACTTATGTTATTCATGCGAGGGAAGGCCATATCTGGTGCGCCGATTATGAGTGGCACTAGTCAGTTCCCAAAGCCCCCGATCATAATAGGTATGACTATAAAGAAGATTATGACGAAGGCATGGGCTGTAACGATTACATTGTAGATTTGATCGTCTCCAAGGAGGGTGCCTGGTTGACCCAGCTCAGCACGAATTAGAAGGCTGAGTGCTGTGCCGACTATGCCCGCCCATGTGCCAAAGATCAAGTAGAGAGTGCCAATGTCTTTATGGTTGGTTGAAAATAATCATCGGTTGATGAAGGTCACAGGTAAGATGGCTGAGTGTTAAAGCGTTAGGCTGTAGTCCTTTTTACAGAGGTTTAATTCCTCTTCTTATCGACTCCGTAGTGAAATTCACGGTGAGTTGCAAACTCATTGATGCACATTAAAGGTGTGCCGGGGTCTGTGTAGGCAGAGGCCGAAGGGTAAGGCACCTAGCTGTTAACTAGGGCTTAATGGGATCGAGACCCATCTGCCTAGGCACAAGGCCTTAGTTTAATTAAAGCGTCTGATTTGCATTCAGGAGATACAGGTTAATGTCCTGTTGGTCTTAGTAGGGGCAGAAACTAAGAGAGTTTAACTCTTATTTAAGGCTTTGAAGGCCTTTGGTTTGGGCGGCAGGTTAATCCTAAGTTTCTATGTTATGGTGATGATTAGGGGGGATAGGGGCAGTAAGAGGGCTGATAGAGAAGCTAGAATAGCGGTGAGGGGGCTTGGTGTTTTATGTGCGTATCACAGTTTTATGTGGTTGGAGGAGTTGGGGGGGAGTGTGATTGTTGAGTGGTATGCAAGGCGTAGGTAGAAAAATAATCCCAGGAGGGAGAGCAGGGCGATGATTGTAGCTGTGGGGGTTATTTCTTGTTTGGTGAGTTCTTGAATGATAAGTCATTTTGGCAGGAAGCCGGTAAGGGGTGGGAGGCCAGCTAGTGATAGGAGTGTGAGTATCAGGGTAGCGTTTATTATGGGGGCTTTTGTTCATGAGATGAGTATGGTTGATATTTTGAGGATTTTGGATTGATCCAGGGCTAAGAATACAGCTGATGTGAGTACTGTGTAGGTGATGAAAGAAAGTAAGGCGAGTTTAGGATTGTAAATGATGATCATTGTTATTCAGCCCAAGTGGGAGATGGATGAGAAGGCCATGATCTTTCGTGTTTGTGTCTGGTTTAAACCCATTCAGCCCCCTAATATTGTCGAGGTGATTGCTAGGAGGGCAAGGAGGGAGGGGCTGAGGGATTGTGATGTGAGCAATAATAGAGCTGTTGGGGGTAGTTTTAGGAGGGTTGAGAGTAGGAGGGCAGTGGTGAGGGAGGATCCTTGGAGTACTTCTGGGAATCAAAAGTGGAATGGGGCCAATCCGAGTTTGATTGAGATGGCCATTGTTAACATGAGGCAAGATACTGGGTCATTAAGCTGCGTGATGTCTCATTGGCCGGTGGACCAGGCGTTGATTATGCTTGAGAATAGGATTAGGGCGGATGCAGTTGATTGGGTGAGGAAGTATTTGATTGAGGCTTCAATTGCTCGTGGGTGGTGAGATTTTGAGATGAGGGGGATAATGGCCAGGGTGTTAATTTCCAGGCCTGTTCAGGCCATGATTCAGTGGTTGCTGGAGATTGTAATAGTGGTTCCTGCAATTAGGCTAAGGGTGATAATTAGCTTTGCATGGGGGTTCATTAGTAGGGGAGGGGATTGAACCATCATTTTCGGGGTATGGGCCCGATAGCTTGATTAGCTGACTCTACTAGAAAATAATATAGGGGAAGTATGAAGAGTTTTGATCTCTTCTGCGTAGGTTCGACTCCTACTTTTCTATAGGCGGAGGAAATGAGAGGGCTGTTATACCTCTATGTTCACTTTATCACAGTGATCCTTTGAGTTCAGGCACATTTCCTTAGATGGGGGGTAGGCCGGCATAGCTAATTGGTATGCTGGTGTGTCAGAGGCATAGGGCTAGTGTCAGGGGTAAGAAGTTTTTTCATAGGAGGTGTATTAGTTGGTCATAGCGGAATCGTGGGTAGGAGGCTCGGACTCACAGGAAAATGGATGAGAGGAGGAGGGTTTTTGTGGCCAATGCAATGGGGAATAGGTTGTGGGGGAGGTTTAGTGTGCTTGGGTTGAGGAATAGAATGGTGGTTAGGGTGTTTATGAGTATAATGTTGGCGTATTCGGCCAGGAAGAAGAGGGCGAATGGCCCTGCGGCGTATTCGACGTTGAATCCTGATACTAGTTCGGATTCACCTTCTGTGAGGTCGAATGGGGCTCGGTTGGTTTCGGCAAGGGTGGAGATGAATCATATTATTGCGAGGGGTCATGAGGAGAAAACAAGGTAGATTGGTTCTTGGGTGGTGGCCAGGGTGGACAGGGTATAGCCGCCACATAGGATCACTGTTGATAGAAGGATGATGGCTAAGGTGACCTCATAAGAGATTGTTTGGGCAACTGCCCGGAGGGCGCCAATTAGGGCATATTTTGAGTTAGATGCTCATCTGATCATAGAAGGGAGTAGACGGTGAGGCTAGACATTGCTAGGAGGAATAGTAGTCCTAGGTTTATGTCGGCTATGGGGAATGGTAGGGGGAGGGGGATTCAAATGGTGAGGGCCAAGAGTAGGGCTAGGATGGGGGTAGAGATGAAGAGGAAGGGAGAGAGGTGGATGGGCGAATGGGCTCTTTGATGAAGAGTTTCACCCCGTCTGCGATGGTTGAAGTAGACCAAAAGGGCCCACGATGTTTGGGCCCTTTCGAGTTTGTATGTAGCTTAGGATTTTTCGTTCTACTAGTGTTAAGAAGGCTACAGCGACTAGGATGGGGAGTACGTAAGATAGGGATATGATTAATAGGCTTATCAGGGTTGGAGAGGCCATGGTAATAGCTAGGGAGAGGATTTGAACCTCTGGGGATAAAGGGCTTAAGCCTTTTGCATTTGCCAAGCTCTGCCACGCTAGCTGTGCCCTTTTCTAGGGGTTGGGGGGGGGGGTGTTGGGGCCTCTTGGCAGTTGAGTTGGGTTCATTGCTTAGAGGGGGGGGGGTGTGCTTTTGGTATTGACCCCACTTCTCCGGTCCTTTCGTACTAGGAGGAGTGTGCTCATAGATAGAAACCGACCTGGATTACTCCGGTCTGAACTCAGATCACGTAGGACTATTAATCGTTGAACAAACGAACCCTTAATAGCGGCTGCACCATTAGGTTGTCCTGATCCAACATCGAGGTCGTAAACCTCCTTGTCGATATGGGCTCTTGGAGGAGATTGCGCTGTTATCCCTGGGGTAGCTTGGTCCATTGATCAATTATATTGGGTCTAAGTTACTATTAGTACTTGATGGGTAGGTCTAGGTGAAGAGTGGTGGTCTGGAAGGTTTGGAGGGTTTGTTTTTCTCCAAGGTCGCCCCAACCGAAAAATGCCGACCAAGTGTTTTGTGGTGGTGGGCCTGTGTAGGTTGATGTTGGTGTTAGGGTGGTCGGTGATTTTAAAGTTCCACAGGGTCTTCTCGTCTTATGTTCTCATTCTCGTTTTTGCACGGGAATACCAATTTCACTGATTGCTTACAGGAGACAGTTAAGACCTCGTTTAGCCATTCATACAAGTCCCGATTTATGGGACAATTGATTGCGCTACCTTTGCACGGTTAGGATACCGCGGCCGTTGAACGTCGTGGTCACTGGGCAGGCGTCACCTTTAATACTTGTTGGTTGCTAAAGGCTATGTTTTTGGGAAACAGTCGGGTCTTTAGGTTTGCCGAGTTCCTTCTGTAAGTTTTAATCGTCTAATGTAGGCGCCCCTGAGTTGGTCTAACAGGTTAAGGTAATATGTGGTCTTGTTGTGGTTGGTGATATAAGGTTGGGTCTGTTAATAATTTGTAAATGTAAGTTTGCGCTGTAGAGGAGGGTTCCAAGTTACTTATTTTAGCATTAATTCTTCTATAGTCATAGATTAACCTGCTTGGGGTAAGGGAGTCGAGTGGGTTTTAGGATTTTTAATTGTACGAGCTTTGACGCACTCTTTCGTTGATGGCTGCTTTAAGGCCCACAGTGTGGTGAGGGTAAGGTGCTAATCCGCTAGGAGAGGTTGTTTTCTTTTTCGAAGGAGCTGTACCTCCTTCGAATTGCTCTTAACCCCATCTTAAATTGGGTTAAAGGTTAGGGTTTCCTTGAAGGAGGGTTAAGGGGGAACTAAGATTCGTTTAGCAGGTTAACCAGCTATCACCCAGCTCGATTGGCTTTTCACCTCTACTAATAAGTCTTCCACTCTTTTGCGACAGAGACGGGTTTGCTCAGATTTTAGCTGCTTAAAAGTAGCTCGCTTGGGTTTCGGGGGGGTCAAACTTTAGTTCGCTTTGCCTGATTGTTCTTGCTAAATCATGATGCAAGAGGTACAAGGGTTGGTCTTTGCTTTTTTTTGCTTTAAAGGTTTCATTATTATTTCATCTTTCCCTTGCGGTACGGTCTCTATTGCGCCTGAGTTTCCCTTTCTATCGCCTATACTAGGGCAAAGTTAGAATGTTTTGGTTTAGTTGGAAGCGAGGTTTGTTATTGCTTTTGAGGTGGGATTGGTTGGGCTAGAGTGGGCAATCAAGGCGATCTCGTCTGGAGATATCTTTCAGGTGTAAGCTGAATGCTTTGGGTTTATAGCTACGCCTTGGATAATCTAAGTGCACCTTCCGGTACACTTACCTTGTTACGACTTACCTCGTCTGTTAGCTTGTGCGGGGGGCTTATTATTTATGGGTGGGGAGAGGCTTGTGAAGAGGGTGACGGGCGGTATGTACGTACCCCAGAGCCGGCTTAAAGTGGGCTTTAGTGGGGAAGATGGTCTCACTTTACTGCTAAATCCTCCTTCCAAGGACGGTTTTCATGTCCTTTTTCGTTGGTGCTCTATAGTAGAGAATGTAGCCCATTTCTTCCACCTCATGGGCTATACCTTGACCTGTCTTATTAGCGGGGGCTATTGAGCGCACTGTTGTTCTTTCATTGGAGGTGGGCTGGCGACGGCGGTATGTAGGCTGTGTTGGCAAGAGGTGGTCGGGTGGATCGTGGATTATCGGTTACAGAACAGGCTCCTCTAGGTGGGTTTGGGGCACCGCCAAGTCCCTTAGAGTTTTAAGCGTTTGTGCTCGTAATTCTCGGGCGGATACGTGGTGGGGAAAAGGTATCTAGATTTAGGGCTAGGCATAGTGGGGTATCTAATCCCAGTTTGTGTCCTAGCTTTCGTGGGTTTAAGTTAGTCGTTAGGTTTAAGATGTTGTGTTGGGTTTTGGTGGATCTTGGGCTTATGACAGCTTAGTTGCATTTTAATCTTAATTGGTGGGGATAACGTATGGCCACTCTTTACGCCGGTGACTATTGATTCGGGCTTCTTGTATGACCGCGGTGGCTGGCACAAGATTTACCAGCCCTGTGGGCTGCTATGGCTAAGTCAAGTTTACACTTATTGCTTAATGTTAATTACTGCTGAGTACCCGTGGGGGTGTGGCAGGGCAAGGTGTTTTGGGCTACATACTTGGGTGTGCCTGATACCTACTCCTCTTGCTTGTGGGTGAAAGGTTTGAGGGTATTTTCACTGGGGCGCAGATACTTGCATGTATATGTCTAGCAGAAACCAATAGTAAGGTTAGGACTAAGTCTTTTGCTCTCGGGTATTGGGTACCGTCTTGGCATCTTCAGTACCATGCTTTGATGGATTAAGCTACGAGGG
>NW_027071907.1:0-42640 GCF_038088225.1 Cyrtonyx montezumae | reverse complement strand
AGAGATGAAGCCAGGACACTCTATAGACCCAAACGTGGTCTTCCAGACCATAGAGATGAAGCCAGAACACTCTGTAGCCCCAAAATTGGTCCTCCAGACCATAGAGATGAAGCCAGGACAATCTATAGACCCAAATCGGTCCCTCCAGACCATAGAGATGAGGCCCAGGACACTCTGTAGCCCCAGACTTTTGGTCCTCCAGACCATAGAGATGAAGCCAGGGACCACTCTGTAGCCCCAAAATCGGTCCTCCGGATCATAAAGATGAAGCCAGGATACTCTGTAGCCCCAAACTTGGTCCCTCCAGACCATAGAGATGAAGCCAGGACAATCTATAGACCCAAATCGGTCCTCCAGACCATAGAGATGAGGGCCAGGGACACTCTGTAGCCCCAGACTTGGTCCTCCAGACCATAGAGATGAAGCCAGGGACACTCTGTAGCCCCAAACTTGGTCCTCCACACCATAGAGATGAAGCCAGGACACTCTGTAGCCCCAAAATCGGTCCTCCGGATCATAGAGATGAGGCCAGGATACTCTGTAGCCCTAAACTTGGTACTCCAGACCATAGAGATGAAGCCAGGACACTCCATATCCCCAAACGTGATCCTCCAGACCATAGAGATGAAGCCAGGACACTCTATATCCCCAAACGTGGTCCTCCAGACCATAGAGATGAAGCCAGGACACTCTATAGCCCCAAAATCGGTCCTCTGGATCATAGAGATGAGGCCAGGATACTCTATAGCCCCAAACTTGGTCCTCCAGACCATAGAGATGAAGCCAGGACAATCTGTAGCCCCAAACGTGGTCCTCCAGACCATAGAGATGAAGCCAGGACACTCTATAGCCCCCAAATTTGGGTCCTCCAGACAACAGAGATGAAGCCAGGGACACTCTGTAGCCCCAAACGTGGTCCTCCGGACCATAGAGATGAAGCCAGGACACTCTATAGCCCCAGACTAGGTCCTCCAGACCATAGAGATGAAGCCAGGGACACTCTATAGCCCCAAACTTGGTCCTCCAGACCATAGAGATGAAGCCAGGACAATCTATAGCCCCAAAATTGGTCCACCAGACCATAGAGATGAAGCCAGGACAGTCCTGTAGCCCCAAAATTAGTCCTCCGGACAATAGAGATGAAGCCAAAACATTCTGTAGCCACGAAATTGGTCCTCCAGACCGTAGAGATGAAGCCAGGACACTCTGTAGCCCCAAACTTGGTCCTCCAGACCATAGAGATGAAGCCAGGACACTCTGTAGCCACGAAATTGGTCCTCCAGACCATAGATATGTAGCCAGGATACTCTGTAGCCCGAAATTTGGTCCTCCAGATTATAGAGATGAAGCCAGGACACTCTGTAGCCCCAAACTTTGTCCTCCAGACCATAGAGATGAAGGCAGGACACTCTGTAGCCCCAAACTTGGTCCTCCAGACCATAGAGATGAAGCCAGGACACTCTGTAGCCCCAAACTTCATCCTCCAGACCATAGAGATGAAGCCAGGACACTCTG
This sequence comes from Cyrtonyx montezumae, assembly GCF_038088225.1. Taxonomy (NCBI): domain Eukaryota; kingdom Metazoa; phylum Chordata; class Aves; order Galliformes; family Odontophoridae; genus Cyrtonyx; species Cyrtonyx montezumae. The sequence goes on along the minus strand of NW_027071907.1, from coordinate 41,125 downwards.
TAGCTCCAAACTTGATGTTTCCAGACCAAAGAGATGAAGCCAGGACACTGTGGCCCCAAAATCGGTCCTCCAGACCATAGAGATGGAGCCAGGACACTCTGTAGCCCCAAAATCGGTCCTCCAGACCATAGAGATGACGCCAGGACACTCTGTAGCCACAAACTTGGTCCACCGGATCATAGAGATGAGGCCAGGACACTCTGTAGCCCCAAATTTCGTCCTCCATACCATAGAGATGAAGCCAGGACACTCTGTAGCCCCAAACTTCGTCCTCCAGACCATAGAGAATGAAGCCAGGACACTCTGTAGCCCTAAACTTCGTCCTCCAGACCATAGAGATGAAGCCAGGACACTCTATAGCCTTAAAATAGGTCCTCCAGACCATAGAGATGAAGCCAGGACACTCTGTAGCCCCAAAATTAGACCTCCAGACCATAGAGATGAAGCCAGAATACTCTGTAACCCCAAACTTGGTCCTCCAGGACCATAGAGATGAAGTCAGGGACACCTCAGACCTCCAAAATCGGTCCTCCAGACCATAGAGATGAAGCCAGGACACTCTGTAGCCCCAAAATCGGTCCCTCCACACCATAGAAATGAAGCCAGGACACTCTGTAGCCTTAAACTTGGGTCCTCTAGAACATAGAGATGAAACCAGGACACTTAATAGCCCCAAAATTGGTCCTCCGGACCATAGAGATGAAGCCAGGACACTCTGTAGCCCCAAACTTCGCCCTCCAGACCATAGAGATGAAGCCAGGACACTCTGTAGCCCTAAACTTGGTCCTCCAGACCATAGAGATGAAGCCAGGACACTCTGTAGCCCTAAACTTGGGACCTCCAGATCATAGAGATTAAGCCAGGGACACTCTGTAGCCCCAAACGTGGTCCTCCAGACCATAGAGATGAAGCCAGGACACTCTGTAGCCCGAAAATCGGTCCTCCGGATCATAGAGATGGTTCCAGGATACTCTATAGCCCCAAAATTTGTCCTCCGGACCATAGAGATGAAGCCAGGGACACTCTGTAGCCCCAAACGTCGTCCTCCAGACCATAGAGATGAAGCCAGGACACTCTGTAGCCCCAAATCGGTCCTCCAGACCATAGAGATGAAGCCAGGACACTCTGTAGCCCCAAACTTGGTCCTCCAGGACCATAGAGATGAAGCCAGGACACTCTGTAGCCCCCAAACTTGGGTCCTCCAGACCATAGAGATGAAGCCAGGACCCTCTGTAGCCCCAATCTTGGTCCTCCAGACCATAGAGATGAAGCCAGGACACTCTATAGCGCCAGACTTGGTCCTCTAGACCATAGAGATGAAGCCAGGACACTCTGTAGCCCCAAACTTGGTCCACCGGACCATAGAGATGAAGCCAGGACACTCTGTAGCCCCAAACTTGGTCCTCCAGACCATAGAGATGAAGCCAGGACACTCTATAGCCCCAAACTTGGTCCTCCAGACCAGAGAGATGAAGCCAGGACACTCTGTAGCCCCAAACTTGGTCCACCGGACCATAGAGATGAAGCCAGGACACTCTGTAGCTCCAAACTTGATCTTCCAGACCATAGAGATGAAGCCAGGACACTCTGTAGCCCCAAAATCGGTCCTCCAGACCATAGAGATGAAGCCAGGACACTCTATAGCCCCAAACTTGGTCCTCCAGACCAGAGAGATGAAGCCAGGACACTCTTTAGCCCCAAACTTCGTCCACCAGACCATAGAGATGAAGCCAGGACACTCTGTAGCTCCAAACTTGATCTTCCAGACCATAGAGATGAAGCCAGGACACTCTGTAGCCCCAAAATCGGTCCTCCAGACCATAGAGATGAAGCCAGGACACTCTGAAGCCCTAAAATTAGTCGTCCGGACCATAGAGATGAAACCAAAACACTCTGTAGCCACGAAATTGGTCCTCCAGACCATAGAGATGAAGCCAGGACACTCTGTAGCCCCAAACTTGGTCCTCCAGACCATAGAGATGAAGCCAGGACACTCTGTAGCCCCAAAATTAGTCCTCCGGACCATAGAGATGAAGCCAGAACACTCTGTAGCCACGAAATTGGTCCTCCAGACCAAAGAGATGAAGCCAGGACACTCTTTTAGCCCCAAAATTGGTCCTCCGGACCATAGAGATGAAGCCAGGACACTCTGTAGCCCCAAAATCGGTCCTCCACACCATAGAGATGAATCCAGGGCACTCTGTAGTCTTAAACTTCGTCCTCCAGACCATAAAGATGAAGCCAGGACACTCTATAGCCCCAAAATTGGTCCTCCAGACCATAGAGATGAAGCCAGGACACTCTGTAGCCCTAAACCTTGGTCCTCCAGACCATAGAGATGAAGCCAGGACACTCTGTAGCCCCAAACGTGGTCCTCCAGACCATAGAGATGAAGCCAGGACACTCTGTAGCCCCCAAATTTGGTCCTCCAGACCATAGAGATGGAGCCAGGACACTCTATAGCCCCCAAAATGGGTCCTCCAGACCATAGAGATGAAGCCAGGACACTCTATAGCCTCAAACTTGGTAATCAAGACCATAGAGATGAAGCCAGGACACTCTTGTAGCCCCCAAACTTGGTCCTCCAGACCATAGAGATGAAGTCAGGTCACCCCAGACCTCCAAAATAGGTCCTCCAGACCATAGAGATGAAGCCAGGACACTCTGTAGCCCCCAAATCGGTCCTCCAGACCATAGAGATGAAGCCAGGACACTCTGTAGCCCCAAAATCGGTCCTCCGGATCATAGAGATGAGGCCAGGATACTCTGTAGCCCTAAACTTGGTCCTTCAGACCATAGAGATGAAGCCAGGACACTCTGTAGCCTCGAAATTGGTCCTCCAGACCATAGAGATGAAGCCAGGATGCTCTGTAGCCCCAAACTTGGTCCTCCAGACCATAGAGATGAAGCCAGGACACTCTGTAGCCCCAAAATTGGTCCTCCAGACCATAGAGATGAAGCCAGGACACTCTGTAGCCACGAAATTGGTCCTCCAGACCATAGAGATGAAGCCAGGATACTCTGTAGCCCGAAATTTGGTCCTCCAGATTATAGAGATGAAGCCAGGACACTCTGTAGCCCCAAACTTTGTCCTCCAGACCATAGAGATGAAGGCAGGACACTCTGTAGCCCCAAACTTGGTCCTCCAGACCATAGAGATGAAGCCAGGGACACTCTGTAGCCCCAAACTTCATCCTCCAGACCATAGAGATGAAGCCAGGACACTCTGTAGCTCCAAACTTGATGTTCCAGACCAAAGAGATGAAGCCAGGACACTGTGGCCCCAAAATCGGTCCTCCAGACCATAGAGATGAAGCCAGGACACTCTGTAGCCCCAAATCGGTCCTCCAGACCATAGAGATGAAGCCAGGGACACTCTGTAGCCCCAAACTTGGTCCTCCAGACCATAGAGATGAAGCCAGGACACTTAATAGCCCCAAAATTGGTCCTCCAGACCATAGAGATGAAGTCAGGACACCCCAGACCTCCATAATTGGTCCTCCAGACCATAGAGACGAAGCCAGGACAATCTGTAGCCCCAAAATAGGTCCTCCAAACATAGAGATGAAGCCAGGACACTCTGTAGCCCTAAACTTGGTCCTCCAGGACCATAGAGATGAAGCCAGGACAATCTATAGCCCCAAAATTGGTCCCTCCGGACCATAGAGATGAAGCCAGGACACTCTGTAGCCCCAAAATCGGTCCTCCACACCATAGAAATGAAGCCAGGACACTCTGTAGCCTTAAACTTGGTCCTCTAGACCATAGAGATGAAACCAGGACACTTAATAGCCCCAAAATTGGTCCTCCGGACCATAGAGATGAAGCCAGGACACTCTGTAGCCCCAAAACTTCGCCCCTCCAGACCATAGAGATGAAGCCAAGACACTCTGTAGCCCTAAACTTGGTCCTCCAGACCATAGAGATGAAGCCAGGACACTCTGTAGCCCTAAACTTGGTCCTCCAGACCATAGAGGATGAAGCCAGGACACTCTGTAGCCCCAAACGTGGTCCTCCAGACCATAGAGATGAAGCCAGGACACTCCTGTAGCCCGAAAATCGGTCCTCCGGATCATAGAGATGGTGCCAGGATACTCTATAGCCCCCAAAATTTGTCCTCCGGACCATAGAGATGAAGCCAGGACACTCTGTAGCCCCAAACTTCGTCCTCCAGACCATAGAGATGAAGCCAGGACACTCTGTAGCCCCAAATCGGTCTTCCAGACCATAGAGATGAAGCCAAAACACTCTGTAGCCCCAAACTTGGTTCTCCAGACCATAGAGATGAAGCCAGGACACTCTGTAGCCCCAAACTTGGTCCTCCAGACCATAGAGATGAAGCCAGGACTCTCTGTAGCCCCAAACTTGGTCCTCCAGACCATAGAGATGAAGCCAGGACACTCTATAGCGCCAGACTTGGTCCTCTAGACCATAGAGATGAAGCCAGGACACTCTGTAGCCCCAAACTTGGTCCACCGGGACCATAGAGATGAAGGCCAGGACACTCTGTAGCCCCAAACTTGGTCCTCCAGACCATAGAGATGAAAGCCAGGACACTCTATAGCCCCAAACTTGGTCCTCCAGACCAGGGAGATGAAGCCAGGACACTCTGTAGCCCCAAACTTCGTCCACCAGACCATAGAGATGAAGCCAGGACACTCTGTAGCTCCAAACTTGATCTTCCAGACCATAGAGATGAAGCCAGGACACTCTGTAGCCCCAAAATCGGTCCTCCAGACCATAGAGATGAAGCCAGGACACTCTGAAGCCCTAAAATTAGTCGTCCGGACCATAGAGATGAAACCAAAACACTCTGTAGCCACGAAATTGGTCCTCCAGACCATAGAGATGAAGCCAGGACACTCTGTAGCCCCAAACTTGGTCCTCCAGACCATAGAGATGAAGCCAGGACACTCTGTAGCCCCAAAATTAGTCCTCCGGACCATAGAGATGAAGCCAGAACACTCTGTAGCCACGAAATTGGTCCTCCAGACCATAGAGATGAAGCCAGGACACTCTTTAGCCCCAAAATTGGTCCTCCGGACCATAGAGATGAAGCCAGGACACTCTGTAGCAGCAAAATCGGTCCTCCACACCATAGAGATGAATCCAGGGCACTCTGTAGCCTTAAACTTCGTCCTCCAGACCATAAAGATGAAGCCAGGACACTCTATAGCCCCAAAATCGGTCCTCCAGACCATAGAGATGAAGCCAGGACACTCTGTAGCCCTAAACTTGGTCCTCCAGACCATAGAGATGAAGCCAGGACACTCTGTAGCCCCAAACGTGGTCCTCCAGGACCATAGAGATGAAGCCAGGACACTCTGTAGCCCCAAATTTGGTCCTCCAGACCATAGAGATAAAGCCAGGACACTCTATAGCCCCAAAATGGGTCCTCCAGACCATAGAGATGAAGCCGGGACACTCTATAGCCTCAAACTTGGTAATCAAGACCATAGAGATGAAGCCAGGACACTCTGTAGCCCCAAACTTGGTCCTCCAGACCATAGAGATGAAGTCAGGACACCCCAGACCTCCAAAATAGGTCCTCCAGACCATAGAGATGAAGGCAGGACACTCTGTAGCCCCCAAATCGGGTCCTCCAGACCATAGAGATGAAGCCAGGACACTCTGTAGTCCCAAAATCGGTCCTCCGGATCATAGAGATGAGGCCAGGATACTCTGTAGCCCTAAACTTGGTCCTTCAGACCATAGAGATGAAGCCAGGGACACTCTGTAGCCACGAAATTGGTCCTCCAGACCATAGAGATGAAGCCAGGATGCTCTGTAGCCCCAAACTTGGTCCTCCAGACCATAGAGATGAAGCCAGGACACTCTGTAGCCCCAAAATTGGTCCTCCGGACCATAGAGATGAAGCCAAAACACTCTGTAGCCACGAAAATTGGTCCTCCAGACCATAGAGATGAAGCCAGGACACTCTGTAGCCCCAAACTTCGTCCTCCAGACCATAGAGATGAAGCCAGGGACACTCTGTAGCCCTAAAACTTGGTCCTCCAGACCATAGAGATGAAGCCAGGACACTCTGTAGCCCCAAACTTGGTCCTCCAGACCATAGAGATGAAGCCAGGACACTCTTTAGCCCCAAAATCGGTCCTCCAGACCATAGAGATGAAGCCAGGACACTCTGTAGCCCCAAACTTGGTCCTCCACACCATAGAGATGAAGCCAGGACACTCTGTAGCCCCAAACTTGGTCCTCCACACCATAGAGATGAAGCCAGGACACTCTGTAGCCCCAAACGTGGTCCTCCGGGACCATAGAGATGAAGCCAGGACACTCTGTAGCCCCAAACTTTGTCCTCCAGACCATAGAGATGAAGCCAGGACACTCTGTAGCCCCAAACTTGGTCCTCCAGACCATAGAGATGAAAGCCAGGACACTCTATAGTCCCAAACGTGGTCTTCCAGACCATAGAGATGATGCCAGGACAATCTATAGACCCCAAATCGGTCCTCCAGACCATAGATATGAGGCCAGGACACTCTGTAGCCCCAGACTTGGTCCTCCACACCATAGAGATGAAGCCAGGACACTCTGTAGCCCCAAAATCGGTCCTCCGGATCATAGAGATGAGGCCAGGATACTCTGTAGCCCTAAACTTGGTACTCCAGACCATAGAGATGAAGCCAGGACACTCTATATCCCCAAACGTGATCCTCCAGACCATAGAGATGAAGCCAGGACACTCTATATCCCCAAACGTGGTCCTCCAGAACATAGAGATGAAGCCAGGACACTCTGTAGCCCCAAACTTCGTCCTCCAGACCATAGAGATGAAGCCAGGACACTCTGTAGCCCCAAATGGGTCCTCCAGGACCATAGAGATGAAGCCAGGACACTCTGTAGCCCCAAACTTGGTCCTCCAGACAATAGAGATGAAGCCAGGACACTCTGTAGCCCCAAACTTGGTCCTCCAGACCATAGAGATGAAGCCAGGACACTCTATAGCCCCAGACTTGGTCCTCTAGACCATAGAGATGAAGCCAGGGACACTCTGTAGCCCCAAAATCGGTCCTCCGGATCATAGAGATGAGGCCAGGATACTCTGTAGCCCCAAACTTGGTCCTCCAGACCATAGAGATGAAGCCAGGACACTCTATAGCCCCAAACTTGGTCCTCCAGACCATAGAGATGAAGCCAGGACACTCTGTAGCCCCAAACTTCGTCCACCAGACCATAGAGATTAAGCCAGGACACTCTGTAGCTCCAAACTTGATCTTCCAGACCATAGATATGAAGCCAGGACACTGTAGCCCCAAAAATCGTTCCTCCACACCATAGAGATGAAAGCCAGGACACTCTGTAGCCCCAAAATCGGTCCTCCAGACCATAGAGATGAAGCCAGGACACTCTGAAGCCCTAAAATTAGTCGTCCGGACCATAGAGATGAAACCAAAAACACTCTGTAGCCACAAAATTGGTCCTCCAGACCATAGAGATGAAGCCAGGGACACTCTGTAGCCCCAAACTTGGTCCTCCAGACCATAGAGATGAAGCCAGGACACTCTGTAGCCCCAAACTTGGTCCTCCAGACCATAGAGATGAAGCCAGGACACTCTATAGCCCCAAAATCGGTCCTCCAGACCATAGAGATGAAGCCAGGACACTCTGTAGCCCCAAAATTAGTCCTCCGGAGCATAGAGATGAAGCCAGTACACTCTGTAGCCACGAAATTGGTCCTCCAGACCATAGAGATGAAGCCAGGACACTCTTTAGCCCCAAAATTGGTCATCCGGACCATAGAGATGAAGCCAGGACACTCTGTAGCCCCAAAATCGGTCCTCCACACCATAGAGATGAATCCAGGGCACTCTGTAGCCTTAAACTTCGTCCTCCAGACCATAAACATGAAGCCAGGACACTCTATAGCCCCAAAATTGGTCCTCCAGACCATAGAGATGAAGCCAGGACACTCTGTAGCCCCAAACTTGGTCCTCCAGACCATAGAGATGAAGCCAGGACACTCTTTAGCCCCAAAAATCGGTCCTCCAGACCATACAGATGAAGCCAGGACACTCTGTAGCCCCAAACTTCGTCTTCCAGACCATAGAGATGAAGCCAGGACACTCTGTAGCCCCAAACTTGGTCCTCCAGACCATAGAGATGAAGCCAAAACACTCTATAGCCCCAAAATTGGTCCTCCGGACCATAGAGATGAAGCCAGGACACTCTGTAGCCCCAAATCGGTCCTCCAGACCATAGAGATAAAGCCAGGACACTCTGTAGCCCTAAACTTGGTCCTCCAGACCATAGAGATGAAGCCAGGACACTCTGTAGCCCCAAAATTGGTCCCTCCAGACCATAGAGATGAAGCCAGGACACTCTGTAGCCCCAAACGTGGTCCTCCAGACCATAGAGATGAAGCCAGGACACTCTGTAGCCCCAAACTTCGTCCTCCAGACCATAGAGATGAAGCCAGGACACTCTATAGCCCCAAATTTGGTCCTCCAGACCATAGAGATGAAGCCAGGACACTCTATAGCTCCAAACATGGTCCTTCCAGACCATAGAGATGAAGCCAGGACACTCTATAGCCCCTGACTTGGTCCTCCAGACCATAGAAATGAAAGCCAGGACACTCTGTAGCCCCAAAATTGGTCCTCCAGACCATAGAGATGAGGCCAGGACACTCTGTAGCCCCAAACATGGTCCTCCAGACCATAGAGATGAAGCCAGGACACTCTATAGCCCCAAAACTTGGTCCTCCAGACCATAGAGATGAAGCCAGGACACTCTACAGCTCCGAAATTGGTCCTACGGACCATAGAGATGAAGCCAGGACACTCTGTAGCCCCAAACTTGGTCCTCCAGACCATAGAGATGAAACCAGGACACTCTGTAGCCCCAAACTTGGTCCTCCAGACCATAGAGATGAAGCCAGGACACTCTGTAGCCCCAAACTTCGTCCTCCAGACCATAGAGATGAAGCCAGGACACTCTGTAGCCCCAAACTTGGTCCTCCAGACCATAGAGATGAAGCCAGGGACACTCTATAGCCCCAAACTTGGTCCTCCAGACCATAGAGATGAAGCCGGGACACTCTATAGCCCCCAAATTGGTCCTCCAGACCATAGAGATAAAGCCAGGACACTCTGTAGCCCTAAACTTGGTCCTCCAGACCATAGAGATGAAGCCAGGACACTCTGTAGCCCCCAAACTTGGTCCTCCAGACCATAGAGATGAAGCCAGGACAATCTGTAGCCCCAAACTTGGTCCTCCAGACCATAGAGATGAAGCCAGGACACTCTGAAGCCCCCAAACTTCGTCCTCCAGACCATAGAGATGAAGCCAGGACACTCTATAGCCCCAAATTTGGTCCTCCAGACCATAGAGATGAAGCCAGGACAATCTATAGCCCCAAACATGGTCTTCCAGACCATAGAGATGAAGCCAGGACACTCTATAGCCCCTGACTTGGTCCTCCAGACCATAGAAATGAAAGCCAGGACACTCTGTAGCCCCAAAATTGGTCCTCCAGACCATTAGAGATGAGGCCAGGATACTCTGTAGCCCCAAACATGGTCCTCCAGACCATAGAGATGAAGCCAGGAAACTCTATAGCCTTAAACTTGGTCCTCCAGACCATAGAGATGAAGCCAGGACACTCTACAGCTCCGAAATTGGTCCTACGGACCATAGAGATGAAGCCAGGACACTCTGTAGCCCCAAACTTGGTCCTCCAGACCATAGAGATGAAACCAGGACACTCTGTAGCCCCAAACTTGGTCCTCCAGACCATAGAGATGAAGCCAGGACACTCTATAGCCCCAAACATGGTCCTCCAGACCATAGAGATGAAGCCAGGACACTCTGTAGCCCCAAACTTCGTCCTCCAGACCATAGAGATGAAGCCAGGACACTCTATAGCCCCAAACTTGGTCCTCCAGACCATAGAGATGAAACCGGGACACTCTATAGCCCCAAAATTGGTCCACCAGACCATAGAGATGAAGCCAGGACACTCTGTAGCCCCAGACTTGGTCCTCCAGACTATAGAGATGAAGCCAGGACACTCTGTAGCCCCAAACATGGTCTTCCAGACCATAGAGATGAAGCCAGGACACTCTGTAGCCCCAAACTTGGTCCTCCAGACCATAGAGATGGAGCCAGGACACTCTGTAGCCCCAAAATATGTCCTCCAAACCATAGAGATGAAGCCAGGACACTCTGTAGCCGTAAACTTGGTCCCCAGACCATAGAGATGAAGCCAGGACACTCTGTAGCCCCAAACTTCGTCCTCCAGACCATAGAGATGAAGCCAGGACACTCGGTAGCCCCAAAACGTGGTCCTCCAGACCATAGAGATGAAGCCAGGGACACTCTGTAGCCCCAAACTTGGTCCTCCAGACCATGGAGATGAAGCCAGGACACTCTGTAGCCCCAAACTTGGTCCTCCAGACCATAGAGATGGAGCCAGGACACTCTGTAGCCCCAAAATATGTCCTCCAAAACCATAGAGATGAAGCCAGGACACTCTGTAGCCGTAAACTTGGTCCTCCAGACCATAGAGATGAAGCCAGGACAATCTGTAGCCCCAAACTTGGTCCTCCAGACCATAGAGATGAAGCCAGGACACTCTGAAGCCCCAAACTTCGTCCTCCAGACCATAGAGATGAAGCCAGGACACTCTATAGCCCCAAATTTGGTCCTCCAGACCATAGAGATGAAGCCAGGACACTCTATAGCCCCAAACATGGTCTTCCAGACCATAGAGATGAAGCCAGGACACTCTATAGCCCCTGACTTGGTCCTCCAGACCATAGAAATGAAGCCAGGGACACTCTGTAGCCCCAAAATTGGTCCTCCAGACCATAGAGATGAGGCCAGGATACTCTGTAGCCCCAAACATGGTCCTCCAGACCATAGAGATGAAGCCAGGAAACTCTATAGCCTTAAACTTGGTCCTCCAGACCATAGAGATGAAGCCAGGACACTCTACAGCTCCGAAATTGGTCCTACGGACCATAGAGATGAAGCCAGGACACTCTGTAGCCCCAAACTTGGTCCTCCAGACCATAGAGATGAAACCAGGACACTCTGTAGCCCCAAACTTGGTCCTCCAGACCATAGAGATGAAGCCAGGACACTCTATAGCCCCCAAACATGGTCCTCCAGACCATAGAGATGAAGCCAGGACACTCTGTAGCCCCAAACTTGGTCCTCCAGACCATAGAGATGAAGCCAGGACACTCTATAGCCCCAAACTTGGTCCTCCAGACCATAGAGATGAAAACCGGGACACTCTATAGCCCCAAAATTGGTCCACCAGACCATAGAGATGAAGCCAGGACACTCTGTAGCCCCAGACTTGGTCCTCCAGACTATAGAGATGAAGCCAGGACACTCTGTAGCCCCAAACATGGTCTTCCAGACCATAGAGATGAAGCCAGGACACTCTGTAGCCCCAAACTTGGTCCTCCAGACCATAGAGATGGAGCCAGGACACTCTGTAGCCCCAAAATATGTCCTCCAAACCATAGAGATGAAGCCAGGACACTCTGTAGCCGTAAACTTGGTCCCCCAGACCATAGAGATGAAGCCAGGACACTCTGTAGCCCCAAACTTCGTCCTCCAGACCATAGAGATGAAGCCAGGACACTCGGTAGCCCCAAACGTGGTCCTCCAGACCATAGAGATGAAGCCAGGACACTCTGTAGCCCCAAACTTGGTCCTCCAGACCATGGAGATGAAGCCAGGACACTCTGTAGCCCCAAACTTGGTCCTCCAGACCATAGAGATGGAGCCAGGACACTCTGTAGCCCCAAAATATGTCCTCCAAACCATAGAGATGAAGCCAGGACACTCTGTAGCCGTAAACTTGGTCCTCCAGACCATAGAGATGAAGCCAGGACACTCTGTAGCGCCAAAATCGGTCCTCCGGACCATAGAGATGAAGCCAGGACACTCTGTAGCCCCCAAAATCGGTCCTCCACACAATAGAGATGAAGACAGGACACTCTGTAGCATTAAACTTGGTCGTCCAGACCATAGAAATGAAGCCAGGACACTCTATATCCCCAAAATTGGTCCTCCGGACCATAGAGATGAAGCCAGGACACTCTATAGCCCCAAACTTCGTCCTCCAGACCATAGAGATGAAGCCAGGACACTCTGTAGCCCCAAACTTGGTCCTCCAGACCATAGAGATGAAGCCAGGACACTCTATAGCCCCAAACTTGGTCCTCCAGACCATAGAGATGAAGCCGGGACACTCTATAGCCCCAAAATTGGTCCTCCAGACCATAGATATAAAGCCAGGACACTCTGTAGCCCTAAACTTGGTCCTCCAGACCATAGAGATGAAGCCAGGACACTCTGTAGCCCCAAACATGGTCCTCCAGACCATAGAGATGAAGCCAGGACAATCTGTAGCCCCAAACTTGGTCCTCCAGACCATAGAGATGAAGCCAGGACACTCTGAAGCCCCAAACTTCGTCCTCCAGACCATAGAGATGAAGCCAGGACACTCTATAGCCCCAAATTTGGTCCTCCAGACCATAGAGATGAAGCCAGGACACTCTATAGCCCCAAACATGGTCTTCCAGACCATAGAGATGAAGCCAGGACACTCTATAGCCCCTGACTTGGTCCTCCAGACCATAGAAATGAAGCCAGGACACTCTGTAGCCCCAAAATTGGTCCTCCAGACCATAGAGATGAGGCCAGGATACTCTGTAGCCCAAAACATGGTCCTCCAGACCATAGAGATGAAGCCAGGAAACTCTATAGCCTTAAACTTGGACCTCCAGACCATAGAGATGAAGCCAGGACACTCTACAGCTCCGAAATTGGTCCTACGGACCATAGAGATGAAGCCAGGACACTCTGTAGCCCCAAACTTGGTCCTCCAGACCATAGAGATGAAACCAGGACACTCTGTAGCCCCAAACTTGGTCCTCCAGACCATAGAGATGAAGCCAGGACACTCTATAGCCCCAAACATGGTCCTCCAGACCATAGAGATGAAGCCAGGACACTCTGTAGCCCCAAACTTGGTCCTCCAGACCATAGAGATGAAGCCAGGACACTCTATAGCCCCAAACTTGGTCCTCCAGACCATAGAGATGAAACCGGGACACTCTATAGCCCCAAAATTGGTTCACCAGACCATAGAGATGAAGCCAGGACACTCTGTAGCCCCAGACTTGGTCCTCCAGACTATAGAGATGAAGCCAGGACACTCTGTAGCCCCAAACATGGTCTTCCAGACCATAGAGATGAAGCCAGGATACTCTGTAGCCCCAAACTTGGTCCTCCAGACCATAGAGATGAAGCCAGGACACTCTGAAGCCCCAAGATTAGCCGTCGGGACCATAGAGATGAAGCCTAAACACTCTGTAGCCACGAAATTGGTCCTCCAGACCATAGAGATGAAGCCAGGACACTCTGTAGCCCCAAACTTCGTCCTCCAGACCATAGAGATGAAGCCAGGACACTCGGTAGCCCCAAACGTGGTCCTCCAGACCATAGAGATGAAGCCAGGACACTCTGTAGCCCCAAACTTGGTCCTCCAGACCATGGAGATGAAGCCAGGACACTCTGTAGCCCCAAACTTGGTCCTCCAGACCATAGAGATGGAGCCAGGACACTCTGTAGCCCCAAAATATGTCCTCCAAACCATAGAGATGAAGCCAGGACACTCTGTAGCCGTAAACTTGGTCCTCCAGACCATAGAGATGAAGCCAGGACACTCTGTAGCGCCAAAATCGGTCCTCCGGACCATAGAGATGAAGCCAGGACACTCTGTAGCCCCAAAATCGGTCCTCCACACAATAGAGATGAAGCCAGGACACTCTGTAGCATTAAACTTGGTCGTCCAGACCATAGAAATGAAGCCAGGACACTCTATATCCCCAAAATTGGTCCTCCGGACCATAGAGATGAAGCCAGGACACTCTGTAGCCCCAAACTTCGTCCTCCAGACCATAGAGATGAAGCCAGGACACTCTGTAGCCCTAAAGTTGGTCCTACAGACCATAGAGATGAAGCCAGGACACTCTGTAGCCCCAAACGTGGTCCTCCAGACCATAGAGATGAAGCCAGGACACTCTGTAGCCCCAAACTTGGTCCTCCAGACCATAGAGATGAAGCCAGGACACTCTGTAGCCCCCAAATCGGTCCTCCAGACAGTAGAGACGAAGCCAGGACACTCTGTAGCCCCAAAATAGGTCCTCCAAACCATAGAGATGAAGCCAGGACACTCTGTAGCCCCAAAATCGGTCCTCCACACCATAGAGATGAAGCCAGGATACTCTGTAGCTCCAAACTTGGTCCTCCAGACCATAGAAATGAAGCCAGGACACTCTATATCCCCAAAATTGGTCCTCCGGACCATAGAGATGAAGCCAGGACACTCTGTAGCCCAAAACTTGGTCCTCCAGACCATAGAGATGAAGCCAGGACACTCTGTAGCCACAAACTTGGTCCTCCAGACCATAGAGATGAAGCCAGGACACTCTATAGCCCCAAAATTGGTCCTCTGGATCATAGAGATGAAGCCAGGATACTCTATAGCCCCAAACTTGGTCCTCCAGACCATAGAGATGAAGCCAGGACACTCTGTAGCCACGAAATTGGTCCTCCAGATCATAGAGATGAAGCCAGGACACTCTATATCCCCAAACTTGGTCCTCCAGACCATAGAGATGAAGCCAGGACACTCTGTAGCCCCAAACTTGGTCCTCCAGACCATAGAGATGAAGCCAGGACACTCTGTAGCACCAAACTTGGTCCTCCAGACCATAGAGATGAAGCCAGGACATTTTGTAGCCACGAAATTGGTCCTCCAGACGATAGAGATTAAGCCAGGACGCTCTGTAGCCCCAATTTTGGTCTTCCAGACCATAGAGATGAAGCCAGGACACTCTGTAGCCACGAAATTGGTCCTCCAGACCATAGAGATATAGCCAGGATACTCTGTAGCCCTAAACTTGGTCCTCCAGACCATAGAGATGAAGCCAGGACAATCTATAGACCCAAATCGGTCCTCCAGACCATAGAGATGAGGCCAGGACACTCTGTAGCCCCAGACTTGGTCCTCCACACCATAGAGATGAAGCCAGGACACTCTGTAGCCCCAAAATCGGTCCTCCGGATCATAGAGATGAGGCCAGGATACTCTGTAGCCCTAAACTTGGTACTCCAGACCATAGAGATGAAGCCAGGACACTCTATAGCCCCAAACGTGGTCCTCCAGACCATAGAGATGAAGCCAGGACACTCTGTAGCCCCGAACTTGGTCCTCCAGACCATAGAGATGAAGCCAGGACACTCTGTAGCCCCAAACTTGGTCCTCCAGACCATAGAGATGAAGCCAGGACACTCTATATCCCCAAACGTGGTCCTCCAGACCATAGAGATGAAGCCAGGACACTCTATAGCCCCAAAATCGGTCCTCTGGATCATAGAGATGAGGCCAGGATACTCTATAGCCCCAAACTTGGTCCTCCAGACCATAGAGATGAAGCCAGGGCACTCTGTAGCTCCAAACTTGATCTTCCAGACCATAGAGATGAAGCCAGGACACTCTGTAGCCACGAAATTGGTCCTCCAGACCATAGATATGTAGCCAGGATACTCTGTAGCCCGAAATTTGGTCCTCCAGATTATAGAGATGAAGCCAGGACACTCTGTAGCCCCAAACTTCGTCCTCCAGACCATAGAGATGAAGCCAGGACACTCTGTAGCCCTAAAGTTGGTCCTACAGACCATAGAGATGAAGCCAGGACACTCTGTAGCCCCAAACGTGGTCCTCCAGACCATAGAGATGAAGCCAGGACACTCTGTAGCCCCAAACTTGGTCCTCCAGACCATAGAGATGAAGCCAGGACACTCTGTAGCCCCCAAATCGGTCCTCCAGACAGTAGAGACGAAGCCAGGACACTCTGTAGCCCCAAAATAGGTCCTCCAAACCATAGAGATGAAGCCAGGACACTCTGTAGCCCCAAAATCGGTCCTCCACACCATAGAGATGAAGCCAGGATACTCTGTAGCTCCAAACTTGGTCCTCCAGACCATAGAAATGAAGCCAGGACACTCTATATCCCCAAAATTGGTCCTCCGGACCATAGAGATGAAGCCAGGACACTCTGTAGCCCAAAACTTGGTCCTCCAGACCATAGAGATGAAGCCAGGACACTCTGTAGCCACAAACTTGGTCCTCCAGACCATAGAGATGAAGCCAGGACACTCTGTAGCCCCAAAATCTGTCCTCCGGATCATAGAGATGGGGCCAGGATACTCTATAGCCCCAAACTTGGTCCTCCAGACCATAGAGATGAAGCCAGGACACTCTGTAGCCACGAAATTGGTCCTCCAGATCATAGAGATGAAGCCAGGACACTCTATATCCCCAAACTTGGTCCTCCAGACCATAGAGATGAAGCCAGGACACTCTGTAGCCCCAAACTTGGTCCTCCAGACCATAGAGATGAAGCCAGGACACTCTGTAGCACCAAACTTGGTCCTCCAGACCATAGAGATGAAGCCAGGACACTCTGTAGCCCCAAACTTCATCCTCCAGACCATAGAGATGAAGCCAGGACACTCTGTAGCTCCAAACTTGATCTTCCAGACCATAGAGATGAAGCCAGGACACTGTAGCCTGAAAATCGGTCCTCCAGACCATAGAGATGAAGCCAGGACACTCTGTAGCTCCAAACTTGATCTTCCAGACCATAGAGATGAAGCCAGGACACTGTGGCCCCAAAATCGGTCCTCCAGACCATAGAGATGAAGCCAAGACACTCTGTAGCCCCAAAATCGGTCCTCCAGACCATAGAGATGAAGCCAGGACACTCTGTAGCCACAAACTTGGTCCACTGGATCATAGAGATGAGGCCAGTATACTCTATAGCCCCAAACTTGGTCCTCCAGACCATAGAGATGAAGCCAGGACACTCTGTAGCCCCAAACTTCGTCCTCCATACCATAGATATGAAGCCAAGACACTCTATAGGCCCAAATTTGGTCCTCCAGACCACAGAGATGAAGCCAGGACACTCTGTAGCCCCAAACGTGGTCCTCCAGACCATAGAGATGAAGCCAGGACACTCTGTAGCCCCAAACTTGGTCCTCCAGACCATAGAGATGAAGTCAGGACACTCTGTAGCCCCAAACTTCGTCCTCCAGACCATAGAGATGAAGCCAGGACACTCTATAGCCTTAAAATATGGTCCTCCAGACCATAGAGATGAAGACTCAGGACACTCTGTAGCCCAAAAATTAGACCTCCAGACCATAGAGATGAAGCCAGAATACTCTGTAACCCCAAACTTGGTCCTCCAGACCATAGAGATGAAGTCAGGACACCTCAGACCTCCAAAATCGGTCCTCCAGACCATAGAGATGAAGCCAGGACACTCTGTAGCCCCAAACTTGGTCCTCCAGACCATAAAGATGAAGCCAAACACTCTGTAGCGACGAAATTGGTCCTCCAGACCATAGAGATGAAGCCAGGACACTCTGTAGCTCCAAACTTGGTCCTCCAGACCATAGAAATGAAGCCAGGACACTCTATATCCCCAAAATTGGTCCTCCGGACCATAGAGATGAAGCCAGGACACTCTGTAGCCCCAAACTTGGTCCTCCAGACCATAGAGATGAAGCCAGGACACTCTGTAGCCACAAACTTGGTCCTCCAGACCATAGAGATGAAGCCAGGACACTCTATAGCCCCAAAATCGGTCCTCTGGATCATAGAGATGAGGCCAGGATACTCTATAGCCCCAAACTTGGTCCTCCAGACCATAGAGATGAAGCCAGGACACTCTGTAGCCACGAAATTGGTCCTCCAGACCATAGAGATGAAGCCAGGACACTCTATATCCCCAAACTTGGTCCTCCAGACCATAGAGATGAAGCCAGGATACTCTGTAGCCCCAAACTTGGTCCTCCAGACCATAGAGATGAAGCCAGGACACTCTGTAGCACCAAACTTGGTCCTCCAGACCATAGAGATGAAGCCAGGACATTTTGTAGCCACGAAATTGGTCCTCCAGACGATAGAGATGAAGCCAGGACATTTTGTAGCCACGAAATTGGTCCTCCAGACGATAGAGATGAAGCCAGGACGCTCTGTAGCTCCAATTTTGGTCTTCCAGACCATAGAGATGAAGCCAGGACACTCTGTAGCCACGAAATTGGTCCTCCAGACCATAGAGATATAGCCAGGATACTCTGTAGCCCTAAACTTGGTCCTCCAGACCATAGAGATGAAGCCAGGACAATCTATAGACCCAAATCGGTCCTCCAGACCATAGAGATGAGGCCAGGACACTCTGTAGCCCCAGACTTGGTCCTCCACACCATAGAGATGAAGCCAGGACACTCTGTAGCCCCAAAATCGGTCCTCCGGATCATAGAGATGAGGCCAGAATACTCTGTAGCCCTAAACTTGGTACTCCAGACCATAGAGATGAAGCCAGGACACTCTATAGCCCCAAACGTGGTCCTCCAGACCATAGAGATGAAGCCAGGACACTCTGTAGCCCCGAACTTGGTCCTCCAGACCATAGAGATGAAGCCAGGACACTCTGTAGCCCCAAACTTCGTCCTCCAGACCATAGAGATGAAGCCAGGACACTCTATATCCCCAAACGTGGTCCTCCAGACCATAGAGATGAAGCCAGGACACTCTATAGCCCCAAAATCGGTCCTCTGGATCATAGAGATTAGGCCAGGATACTCTATAGCCCCAAACTTGGTCCTCCAGACCATAGAGATGAAGCCAGGGCACTCTGTAGCTCCAAACTTGATCTTCCAGACCATAGAGATGAAGCCAGGACACTCTGTAGCCACGAAATTGGTCCTCCAGACCATAGATATGTAGCCAGGATACTCTGTAGCCCGAAATTTGGTCCTCCAGATTATAGAGATGAAGCCAGGACACTCTGTAGCCCCAAACTTTGTCCTCCAGACCATAGAGATGAAGGCAGGACACTCTGTAGCCCCAAACTTGGTCCTCCAGACCATAGAGATGAAGCCAGGACACTCTGTAGCCCCAAACTTCATCCTCCAGACCATAGAGATGAAGCCAGGACACTCTGTAGCTCCAAACTTGATCTTCCAGACCATAGAGATGAAGCCAGGACACTGTAGCCTGAAAATCGGTCCTCCAGACCATAGAGATGAAGCCAGGACACTCTGTAGCTCCAAACTTGATCTTCCAGACCATAGAGATGAAGCCAGGACACTGTGGCCCCAAAATCGGTCCTCCAGACCATAGAGATGAAGCCAGGACACTCTGTAGCCCCAAAATCGGTCCTCCAGACCATAGAGATGAAGCCAGGACACTCTGTAGCCACAAACTTGGTCCACCGGATCATAGAGATGTGGCCAGTATACTCTATAGCCCCAAACTTGGTCCTCCAGACCATAGAGATGAAGCCAGGACACTCTGTAGCCCCAGACTTCGTCCTCCATACCATAGAGATGAAGCCAAGACACTCTATAGGCCCAAATTTGGTCCTCCAGACCACAGAGATGAAGCCAGGACACTCTGTAGCCCCAAACGTGGTCCTCCAGACCATAGAGATGAAGCCAGGACACTCTGTAGCCCCAAACTTGGTCCTCCAGACCATAGAGATGAAGTCAGGACACTCTGTAGCCCCAAACTTCGTCCTCCAGACCATAGAGATGAAGCCAGGACACTCTATAGCCTTAAAATAGGTCCTCCAGACCATAGAGATGAAGCCAGGACACTCTGTAGCCCAAAAATTAGACCTCCAGACCATAGAGATGAAGCCAGAATACTCTGTAACCCCAAACTTGGTCCTCCAGACCATAGAGATGAAGTCAGGACACCTCAGACCTCCAAAATCGGTCCTCCAGATCATAGAGATGAAGCCAGGACACTCTGTAGCCCCAAACTTGGTCCTCCAGACCATAAAGATGAAGCCAAACACTCTGTAGCGACGAAATTGGTCCTCCAGACCATAGAGATGAAGCCAGGACACTCTGTAGCCCCAAACTTGGTCCTCCAGACCATAGAGATGAAGCCAGGACACTCTGTAGCCCCAAACTTGGTCCTCCAGAGCACAGAGATGAAGCCAGGACACTCTGTAGCCCCAAACTTGGTCCTCCAGACCATAGAGATGAAGCCAGGACACTCTGTAGCCCCAAACTTCATCCTCCAGACCATAGAGATGAAGCCAGGACACTCTGTAGCTCCAAACTTGATCTTCCAGACCATAGAGATGAAGCCAGGACACTGTAGCCTGAAAATCGGTCCTCCAGACCATAGAGATGAAGCCAGGACACTCTGTAGCTCCAAACTTGATCTTCCAGACCATAGAGATGAAGCCAGGACACTGTGGCCCCAAAATCGGTCCTCCAGACCATAGAGATGAAGCCAGGACACTCTGTAGCCCCAAAATCGGTCCTCCAGACCATAGAGATGAAGTCAGGACACTCTGTAGCCCCAAACTTCGTCCTCCAGACCATAGAGATGAAGCCAGGACACTCTATAGCCTTAAAATAGGTCCTCCAGACCATAGAGATGAAGCCAGGACACTCTGTAGCCCAAAAATTAGACCTCCAGACCATAGAGATGAAGCCAGAATACTTTGTAACCCCAAACTTGGTCCTCCAGACCATAGAGATGAAGTCAGGACACCTCAGACCTCCAAAATCGGTCCTCCAGACCATAGAGATGAAGCCAGGACACTCTGTAGCCACAAACTTGGTCCTCCAGACCATAAAGATGAAGCCAAACACTCTGTAGCGACGAAATTGGTCCTCCAGACCATAGAGATGAAGCCAGGACACTCTGTAGCTCCAAACTTGGTCCTCCAGACCATAGAAATGAAGCCAGGACACTCTATATCCCCAAAATTGGTCCTCCGGACCATAGAGATGAAGCCAGGACACTCTGTAGCCCCAAACTTGGTCCTCCAGACCATAGAGATGAAGCCAGGACACTCTGTAGCCACAAACTTGGTCCTCCAGACCATAGAGATGAAGCCAGGACACTCTGTAGCCACGAAATTGGTCCTCCAGACCATAGAGATGAAGCCAGGACACTCTATATCCCCAAACTTGGTCCTCCAGACCATAGAGATGAAGCCAGGACACTCTGTAGCCCCAAACTTGGTCCTCCAGACCATAGAGATGAAGCCAGGACACTCTGTAGCACCAAACTTGGTCCTCCAGACCATAGAGATGAAGCCAGGACATTTTGTAGCCACGAAATTGGTCCTCCAGACGATAGAGATGAAGCCAGGACATTTTGTAGCCACGAAATTGGTCCTCCAGACGATAGAGATGAAGCCAGGATGCTCTGTAGCTCCAATTTTGGTCTTCCAGACCATAGAGATGAAGCCAGGACACTCTGTAGCCCCAAACTTGGTCCTCCAGACCATAGAGATGAAGCCAGGACACTCTGTGGCACCAAACTTGGTCCTCCAGACCATAGAGATGAAGCCAGGACATTTTGTAGCCACGAAATTGGTCCTCCAGACGATAGAGATGAAGCCAGGACGCTCTGTAGCTCCAATTTTGGTCTTCCAGACCATAGAGATGAAGCCAGGACACTCTGTAGCCACGAAATTGGTCCTCCAGACCATAGAGATATAGCCAGGATACTCTGTAGCCCTAAACTTGGTCCTCCAGACCATAGAGATGAAGCCAGGACAATCTATAGACCCAAATCGGTCCTCCAGACCATAGAGATGAGGCCAGGACACTCTGTAGCCCCAGACTTGGTCCTCCACACCATAGAGATGAAGCCAGGACACTCTGTAGCCCCAAAATCGGTCCTCCGGATCATAGAGATGAGGCCAGGATACTCTGTAGCCCTAAACTTGGTACTCCAGACCATAGAGATGAAGCCAGGACACTCTATAGCCCCAAACGTGGTCCTCCAGACCATAGAGATGAAGCCAGTACACTCTGTAGCCCCGAACTTGGTCCTCCAGACCATAGAGATGAAGCCAGGACACTCTGTAGCCCCAAACTTCGTCCTCCAAACCATAGAGATGAAGCCAGGACACTCTATATCCCCAAACGTGGTCCTCCAGACCATAGAGATGAAGCCAGGACACTCTATAGCCCCAAAATCGGTCCTCTGGATCATAGAGATGAGGCCAGGATACTCTATAGCCCCAAACTTGGTCCTCCAGACCATAGAGATGAAGCCAGGGCACTCTGTAGCTCCAAACTTGATCTTCCAGACCATAGAGATGAAGCCAGGACACTCTGTAGCCACGAAATTGGTCCTCCAGACCATAGATATGTAGCCAGGATACTCTGTAGCCCGAAATTTGGTCCTCCAGATTATAGAGATGAAGCCAGGACACTCTGTAGCCCCAAACTTTGTCCTCCAGACCATAGAGATGAAGGCAGGACACTCTGTAGCCCCAAAATCGGTCCTCTGGATCATAGAGATGAAGCCAGGACACTCTGTAGCCCCAAACTTCATCCTCCAGACCATAGAGATGAAGCCAGGACACTCTGTAGCTCCAAACTTGATCTTCCAGACCATAGAGATGAAGCCAGGACACTGTAGCCTGAAAATCGGTCCTCCAGACCATAGAGATGAAGCCAGGACACTCTGTAGCTCCAAACTTGATCTTCCAGACCATAGAGATGAAGCCAGGACACTGTGGCCCCAAAATCGGTCCTCCAGAACATAGAGATGAAGCCAGGACACTCTGTAGCCCCAAAATCGGTCCTCCAGACCATAGAGATGAAGCCAGGACACTCTGTAGCCACAAACTTGGTCCACCGGATCATAGAGATGTGGCCAGTATACTCTATAGCCCCAAACTTGGTCCTCCAGACCATAGAGATGAAGCCAGGACACTCTGTAGCCCCAGACTTCGTCCTCCATACCATAGAGATGAAGCCAAGACACTCTATAGGCCCAAATTTGGTCCTCCAGACCACAGAGATGAAGCCAGGACACTCTGTAGCCCCAAACGTGGTCCTCCAGACCATAGAGATGAAGCCAGGACACTCTGTAGCCCCAAACTTGGTCCTCCAGACCATAGAGATGAAGTCAGGACACTCTGTAGCCCCAAACTTCGTCCTCCAGACCATAGAGATGAAGCCAGGACACTCTATAGCCTTAAAATAGGTCCTCCAGACCATAGAGATGAAGCCAGGACACTCTGTAGCCCAAAAATTAGACCTCCAGACCATAGAGATGAAGCCAGAATACTCTGTAACCCCAAACTTGGTCCTCCAGACCATAGAGATGAAGTCAGGACACCTCAGACCTCCAAAATCGGTCCTCCAGATCATAGAGATGAAGCCAGGACACTCTGTAGCCCCAAACTTGGTCCTCCAGACCATAAAGATGAAGCCAAACACTCTGTAGCGACGAAATTGGTCCTCCAGACCATAGAGATGAAGCCAGGACACTCTGTAGCCCCAAACTTGGTCCTCCAGACCATAGAGATGAAGCCAGGACACTCTGTAGCCCCAAACTTGGTCCTCCAGAGCACAGAGATGAAGCCAGGACACTCTGTAGCCCCAAACTTGGTCCTCCACACCATAGAGATGAAGCCAGGACACTCTGTAGCCCCAAAATCTGTCCTCCGGATCATAGAGATGAGGCCAGGATACTCTGTAGCCCCAAACGTGGTCCTCCAGACCATAGAGATGAAGCCAGGACACTCTATAGCCCCAAACGTGGTCCTCCAGACCATAGAGATGATGCCAGGACACTCTGTAGCCTTAAACTTGGTCCTCTAGACCATAGAGATGAAACCAGGACACTTAATAGCCCCAAAATTGGTCCTCCGGACCATAGAGATGAAGCCAGGACACTCTGTAGCCCTAAACTTGGTCCTCCAGACCATAGAGATGAAGCCAGGACACTCTGTAGCCCCAAACTTGGTCCTCCAGACCATAGAGATGAAGCCAGGACACTCTTTAGCCCGAAAATCGGTCCTCCGGATCATAGTGATGGTGCCAGGATACTCTATAGCCCCAAACTTGGTCCTCCAGACAATAGAGATGAAGCCAGGACACTCTGTAGCCCACAACTTCGTCCTCTAGACCATAGAGATGAAGCCAGGACACTCTATAGCCCCCAAATGGGTCCTCCAGACCATAGAGATGAAGCCAGGACACTCTATAGCCCCAAACTTGGTCCTCCAGACCATAGAGATGAAGCCAGGACACTCTGTAGCCCCAAAATCGGTCCTCCAGACCATAGAGATGAAGCCAGGACACTCTGTAGCCCCAAACTTCATCCTCCAGACCATAGAGATGAAGCCAGGACACTCTGTAGCCCCAAACTTCGTCCTCCAGACCATAGAGATGAAGCCAGGACACTCTGTAGCCCCAGACTTGGTCCTCCAGACCATAGAGATGAAGCCAGGACACTCTGTAGCCCCAAACTTGGTCCTCCAGACCATAGAGATGAAGCCAGGACACTCTGTAGCCCCAAAATCGGTCCTCCGGATCATAGAGATGAGGCCAGGATACTCTATAGCCCCAAACTTGGTCCTCCAGACCATAGAGATGAAGCCAGGACACTCTGTAGCCACGAAATTGGTCCTCCAGACCATAGAGATGAAGCCAGGACACTCTATATCCCCAAACTTGGTCCTCCAGACCATAGAGATGAAGCCAGGACACTCTGTAGCCCCAAACTTGGTCCTCCAGACCATAGAGATGAAGCCAGGACACTCTGTAGCACCAAACATGGTCCTCCAGACCATAGAGATGAAGCCAGGACATTTTGTAGCCACGAAATTGGTCCTCCAGACGATAGAGATGAAGCCAGGACATTTTGTAGCCACGAAATTGGTCCTCCAGACGATAGAGATGAAGCCAGGATGCTCTGTAGCTCCAATTTTGGTCTTCCAGACCATAGAGATGAAGCCAGGACACTCTGTAGCCCCAAACTTGGTCCTCCAGACCATAGAGATGAAGCCAGGACACTCTGTGGCACCAAACTTGGTCCTCCAGACCATAGAGATGAAGCCAGGACATTTTGTAGCCACGAAATTGGTCCTCCAGACGATAGAGATGAAGCCAGGACGCTCTGTAGCTCCAATTTTGGTCTTCCAGACCATAGAGATGAAGCCAGGACACTCTGTAGCCACGAAATTGGTCCTCCAGACCATAGAGATATAGCCAGGATACTCTGTAGCCCTAAACTTGGTCCTCCAGACCATAGAGATGAAGCCAGGACAATCTATAGACCCAAATCGGTCCTCCAGACCATAGAGATGAGGCCAGGACACTCTGTAGCCCCAGACTTGGTCCTCCACACCATAGAGATGAAGCCAGGACACTCTGTAGCCCCAAAATCGGTCCTCCGGATCATAGAGATGAGGCCAGGATACTCTGTAGCCCTAAACTTGGTACTCCAGACCATAGAGATGAAGCCAGGACACTCTATAGCCCCAAACGTGGTCCTCCAGACCATAGAGATGAAGCCAGGACACTCTGTAGCCCCGAACTTGGTCCTCCAGACCATAGAGATGAAGCCAGGACACTCTGTAGCCCCAAACTTCGTCCTCCAAACCATAGAGATGAAGCCAGGACACTCTATATCCCCAAACGTGGTCCTCCAGACCATAGAGATGAAGCCAGGACACTCTATAGCCCCAAAATCGGTCCTCTGGATCATAGAGATGAGGCCAGGATACTCTATAGCCCCAAACTTGGTCCTCCAGACCATAGAGATGAAGCCAGGGCACTCTGTAGCTCCAAACTTGATCTTCCAGACCATAGAGATGAAGCCAGGACACTCTGTAGCCACGAAATTGGTCCTCCAGACCATAGATATGTAGCCAGGATACTCTGTAGCCCGAAATTTGGTCCTCCAGATTATAGAGATGAAGCCAGGACACTCTGTAGCCCCAAACTTTGTCCTCCAGACCATAGAGATGAAGGCAGGACACTCTGTAGCCCCAAAATCGGTCCTCTGGATCATAGAGATGAAGCCAGGACACTCTGTAGCCCCAAACTTCATCCTCCAGACCATAGAGATGAAGCCAGGACACTCTGTAGCTCCAAACTTGATCTTCCAGACCATAGAGATGAAGCCAGGACACTGTAGCCTGAAAATCGGTCCTCCAGACCATAGAGATGAAGCCAGGACACTCTGTAGCTCCAAACTTGATCTTCCAGACCATAGAGATGAAGCCAGGACACTGTGGCCACAAAATCGGTCCTCCAGACCATAGAGATGAAGCCAGGACACTCTGTAGCCCCAAAATCGGTCCTCCAGACCATAGAGATGAAGCCAGGACACTCTGTAGCCACAAACTTGGTCCACCGGATCATAGAGATGTGGCCAGTATACTCTATAGCCCCAAACTTGGTCCTCCAGACCATAGAGATGAAGCCAGGACACTCTGTAGCCCCAGACTTCGTCCTCCATACCATAGAGATGAAGCCAAGACACTCTATAGGCCCAAATTTGGTCCTCCAGACCACAGAGATGAAGCCAGGACACTCTGTAGCCCCAAACGTGGTCCTCCAGACCATAGAGATGAAGCCAGGACACTCTGTAGCCCCAAACTTGGTCCTCCAGACCATAGAGATGAAGTCAGGACACTCTGTAGCCCAAAACTTCGTCCTCCAGACCATAGAGATGAAGCCAGGACACTCTATAGCCTTAAAATAGGTCCTCCAGACCATAGAGATGAAGCCAGGACACTCTGTAGCCCAAAAATTAGACCTCCAGACCATAGAGATGAAGCCAGAATACTCTGTAACCCCAAACTTGGTCCTCCAGATCATAGAGATGAAGCCAGGACACTCTGTAGCCCCAAACTTGGTCCTCCAGACCATAAAGATGAAGCCAAACACTCTGTAGCGACGAAATTGGTCCTCCAGACCATAGAGATGAAGCCAGGACACTCTGTAGCCCCAAACTTGGTCCTCCAGACCATAGAGATGAAGCCAGGACACTCTGTAGCCCCAAACTTGGTCCTCCAGAGCACAGAGATGAAGCCAGGACACTCTGTAGCCCCAAACTTGGTCCTCCACACCATAGAGATGAAGCCAGGACACTCTGTAGCCCCAAAATCGGTCCTCCGGATCATAGAGATGAGGCCAGGATACTCTGTAGCCCCAAACGTGGTCCTCCAGACCATAGAGATGAAGCCAGGACACTCTATAGCCCCAAACGTGGTCCTCCAGACCATAGAGATGATGCCAGGACACTCTGTAGCCTTAAACTTGGTCCTCTAGACCATAGAGATGAAACCAGGACACTTAATAGCCCCAAAATTGGTCCTCCGGACCATAGAGATGAAGCCAGGACACTCTGTAGCCCTAAACTTGGTCCTCCAGACCATAGAGATGAAGCCAGGACACTCTGTAGCCCCAAACTTGGTCCTCCAGACCATAGAGATGAAGCCAGGACACTCTTTAGCCCGAAAATCGGTCCTCCGGATCATAGTGATGGTGCCAGGATACTCTATAGCCCCAAACTTGGTCCTCCAGACAATAGAGATGAAGCCAGGACACTCTGTAGCCCACAACTTCGTCCTCTAGACCATAGAGATGAAGCCAGGACACTCTATAGCCCCCAAATGGGTCCTCCAGACCATAGAGATGAAGCCAGGACACTCTATAGCCCCAAACTTGGTCCTCCAGACCATAGAGATGAAGCCAGGACACTCTGTAGCCCCAAAATCGGTCCTCCAGACCATAGAGATGAAGCCAGGACACTCTATAGCCCCAAAATTGTTTCTCCGGACCATAGAGATGAAGCCAGGACACTCTGTAGCCCCAAACTTCGTCCTCCAGACCATAGAGATGAAGCCAGGACACTCTGTAGCCCCAGACTTGGTCCTCCAGACCATAGAGATGAAGCCAGGACACTCTGTAGCCCCAAACTTCGTCCTCCAGACCATAGAGATGAAGCCAGGACACTCTGTAGCCCCAAAATCGGTCCTCCGGATCATAGAGATGAGGCCAGGATACTCTGTAGCCCCAAACGTGGTCCTCCAGACCATAGAGATGAAGCCAGGACACTCTATAGCCCCAAACGTGGTCCTCCAGACCATAGAGATGATGCCAGGACACTCTGTAGCCCCGAACTTGGTCCTCCAGACCATAGAGATGAAGCCAGGACACTCTGTAGCCCCAAACTTGGTCCTCCAGACCATAGAGATGAAGCCAGGACACTCTGTAGCCCCAGACTTGGTCCTCCAGACCATAGAGATGAAGCCAGGACACTCTGTAGCCCCAAACTTGGTCCTCCACACCATAGAGATGAAGCCAGGACACTCTGTAGCCCCAAAATCGGTCCTCCGGATCATAGAGATGAGGCCAGGATACTCTGTAGCCCCAAACGTGGTCCTCCAGACAATAGAGATGAAGCCAGGACACTCTATAGCCCCAAACGTGGTCCTCCAGACCATAGAGATGATGCCAGGACACTCTGTAGCCCCGAACTTGGTCCTCCAGACCATAGAGATGAAGCCAGGACACTCTGTAGCCCCAAACGTGGTCCTCCAGACCATAGAGATGAAGCCAGGACACTCTGTAGCCCCAAACTTGGTCCTCCAGACCATAGAGATGAAGCCAGGACACTCTATAGCCCCAAAATTGGTCCTCCAGACCATAGAGATGAAGCCAGGACACCCCAGACCTACAAAATATGTCCTCCAGACCATAGAGATGAAGCCAGGATACTCTGTAGCCCCCAAATCGGTCGTCCAGACCATAGAGATGAAGCCAGGACACTCTGTAGCCCCAAAATCGGTCCTCCGGATCATAGAGATGAGGCCAGGATACTCTGTAGCCCCAAAATCGGTCCTCCAGACCATAGAGATGAAGCCAGGACACTTTGTAGCCACAAACATGGTCCTCCAGACCATAGAGATGAAGCCAGGACGCTCTGTAGCCCCAAACGTGGTCCTCCAGACCATAGAGATGAAGCCAGGACACTCTGTAGTCCCAAAATTAGTCCTCCGGACCATAGAGATGAAGCCAAACACTCTGTAGCCACGAAATTGGTCCTCCAGACCATAGAGATGAAGCCAGGACACTCTGTAGCCCCAAAATTGGTCCTCCAGACCATAGAGATGAAGCCAGGACACTCTGTAGCCCCAAACTTCGTCCTCCAGACCATAGAGATGAAGCTAGGACACTCTGTAGCCCCAAACTTGGTCCTCCAGACCATAGAGATGAAGCCAGGACACTCTGTAGCCCCAAAATCTGTCCTCCGGATAATAGAGATGGGGCCAGGATACTCTATAGCCCCAAACTTGGTCCTCCAGACCATAGAGATGAAGCCAGGACACTCTGTAGCCCACAACTTCGTCCTCTAGACCATAGAGATGAAGCCAGGACACTCTATAGCCCCAAACTTGGTCCTCCAGACCATAGAGATGAAGCCAGGACACTCTGTAGCCCCAAAATCGGTCCTCCAGACCATAGAGATGAAGCCAGGACACTCTATAGCCCCAAAATTGGTTCTCCGGACCATAGAGATTAAGCCAGGACACTCTGTAGCCCCAAACTTCGTCCTCCAGACCATAGAGATGAAGCCAGGACACTCTGTAGCCCCAAACTTCGTCCTCCAGACCATAGAGATGAAGCCAGGACACTCTGTAGCCCCAAATCGGTCCTCCAGACCATAGAGATGAAGCCAGGACACTCTGTAGCCCCAAACTTGGTCCTCCAGACAATAGAGATGATGCCAGGACACTCTGTAGCCCCAAACTTGGTCCTCCAGACCATAGAGATGAAGCCAGGACTCTCTGTAGCCCCAAACTTGGTCCTCCAGACCATAGAGATGAAGCCAGGACACTCTATAGCCCCAGACTTGGTCCTCTAGACCATAGAGATGAAGCCAGGACACTCTATAGCCCCAAACTTGGTCCACCGGACCATAGAGATGAAGCCAGGACACTCTGAAGCCCTAAAATTAGTCGTCCAGACCATAGAGATGAAACCAAAACACTCTGTAGCCACGAAATTGGTCCTCCAGACCATAGAGATGAAGCCAGGACACTCTGTAGCCCCAAACTTGGTCCTCCAGACCATAGAGATGAAGCCAGGACACTCTGTAGCCCCAAACTTGGTCCTCCAGACCATAGAGATGAAGCCAGGACACTCTATAGCCCCAAAATCGGTCCTCCAGACCATAGAGATGAAGCCAGGACACTCTGTAGCCCCAAAATTAGTCCTCCGGACCATAGAGATGAAGCCAGAACACTCTGTAGCCACGAAATTGGTCCTCCAGACCATAGAGATGAAGCCAGGACACTCTTTAGCCCCAAAATTGGTCCTCCGGACCATAGAGATGAAGCCAGGACACTCTGTAGCCCCAAAATCGGTCCTACACATCATAGAGATGAATCCAGGGCACTCTGTAGCCTTAAACTTCGTCCTCTGACCATAAAGATGAAGCCAGGACACTCTATAGCCCCAAAATTGGTCCTCCAGACCATAGAGATGAAGCCAGGACACTCTGTAGACCCAAACTTGGTTCTCCAGACCATAGAGATGAAGCCAGGACACTCTGTAGCCACAAAATTGGTCCTCCAGACCATTGAGATGAGGCCAGGATACTCTATAGCCCCAAACTTGGTCCTCCAGACCATAGAGATGAAGCCAGGGCACTCTGTAGCTCCAAACTTGATCTTCCAGACCATAGAGATGAAGCCAGGACACTCTGTAGCCACGAAATTGGTCCTCCAGACCATAGATATGTAGCCAGGATACTCTGTAGCCCGAAATTTGGTCCTCCAGATTATAGAGATGAAGCCAGGACACTCTGTAGCCCCAAACTTTGTCCTCCAGACCATAGAGATGAAGGCAGGACACTCTGTAGCCCCAAACTTGGTCCTCCAGACCATAGAGATGAAGCCAGGACACTCTGTAGCCCCAAACTTCATCCTCCAGACCATAGAGATGAAGCCAGGACACTCTGTAGCTCCAAACTTGACCTTCCAGACCATAGAGATGAAGCCAGGACACTGTAGCCTGAAAATCGGTCCTCCAGACCATAGAGATGAAGCCAGGACACTCTGTAGCTCCAAACTTGATCTTCCAGACCATAGAGATGAAGCCAGGACACTGTGGCCCCAAAATCGGTCCTCCAGACCATAGAGATGAAGCCAGGACACTCTGTAGCCCCAAAATCGGTCCTCCAGACCATAGAGATGAAGCCAGGACACTCTGTAGCCCCAGACTTCGTCCTCCATACCATAGAGATGAAGCCAAGACACTCTATAGGCCCAAATTTGGTCCTCCAGACCACAGAGATGAAGCCAGGACACTCTGTAGCCCCAAACGTGGTCCTCCAGACCATAGAGATGAAGCCAGGACACTCTGTAGCCCCAAACTTGGTCCTCCAGACCATAGAGATGAAGTCAGGACACTCTGTAGCCCCAAACTTCGTCCTCCAGACCATAGAGATGAAGCCAGGACACTCTATAGCCTTAAAATAGGTCCTCCAGACCATAGAGATGAAGCCAGGACACTCTGTAGCCCAAAAATTAGACCTCCAGACCATAGAGATGAAGCCAGAATACTCTGTAACCCCAAACTTGGTCCTCCAGACCATAGAGATGAAGTCAGGACACCTCAGACCTCCAAAATCGGTCCTCCAGATCATAGAGATGAAGCCAGGACACTCTGTAGCCCCAAACCTGGTCCTCCAGACCATAAAGATGAAGCCAAACACTCTGTAGCGACGAAATTGGTCCTCCAGACCATAGAGATGAAGCCAGGACACTCTGTAGCCCCAAACTTGGTTCTCCAGACCATAGAGATGAAGCCAGGACACTCTGTAGCCCCAAACTTGGTCCTCCAGAGCACAGAGATGAAGCCAGGACACTCTGTAGCCCCAAACTTGGTCCTCCAGACCATAGAGATGAAGCCAGGACACTCTGTAGCCCCAAACTTCATCCTCCAGACCATAGAGATGAAGCCAGGACACTCTGTAGCTCCAAACTTGATCTTCCAGACCATAGAGATGAAGCCAGGACACTGTAGCCTGAAAATCGGTCCTCCAGACCATAGAGATGAAGCCAG
Organism: Cyrtonyx montezumae; assembly: GCF_038088225.1. Classification (NCBI taxonomy): domain Eukaryota; kingdom Metazoa; phylum Chordata; class Aves; order Galliformes; family Odontophoridae; genus Cyrtonyx; species Cyrtonyx montezumae. The sequence continues at coordinate 9,145 of NW_027071907.1, read as the reverse complement.
GACACTCTGTAGCTCCAAACTTGATCTTCCAGACCATTGAGATGACGCCAGGACACTGTGGCCCCAAAATCGGTCCTCCAGACCATAGAGATGAAGCCAGGACACTCTGTAGCCCCAAAATCGGTCCTCCAGACCATAGAGATGAAGTCAGGACACTCTGTAGCCCCAAACTTCGTCCTCCAGACCATAGAGATGAAGCCAGGACACTCTATAGCCTTAAAATAGGTCCTCCAGACCATAGAGATGAAGCCAGGACACTCTGTAGCCCAAAAATTAGACCTCCAGACCATAGAGATGAAGCCAGAATACTCTGTAACCCCAAACTTGGTCCTCCAGACCATAGAGATGAAGTCAGGACACCTCAGACCTCCAAAATCGGTCCTCCAGACCATAGAGATGAAGCCAGGACACTCTGTAGCCCCAAACTTGGTCCTCCAGACCATAAAGATGAAGCCAAACACTCTGTAGCGACGAAATTGGTCCTCCAGACTATAGAGATGAAGCCAGGACACTCTGTAGCTCCAAACTTGGTCCTCCAGACCATAGAAATGAAGCCAGGACACTCTATATCCCCAAAATTGGTCCTCTGGACCATAGAGATGAAGCCAGGACACTCTGTAGCCCCAAACTTGGTCCTCCAGACCATAGAGATGAAGCCAGGACAATCTGTAGCCACAAACTTGGTCCTCCAGACCATAGAGATGAAGCCAGGACACTCTATAGCCCCAAAATCGGTCCTCTGGATCATAGAGATGAGGCCAGGATACTCTATAGCCCCAAACTTGGTCCTCCAGACCATAGAGATGAAGCCAGGACACTCTGTAGCCACGAAATTGGTCCTCCAGACCATAGAGATGAAGCCAGGACACTCTATATCCCCAAACTTGGTCCTCCAGACCATAGAGATGAAGCCAGGACACTCTGTAGCCCCAAACTTGGTCCTCCAGACCATAGAGATGAAGCCAGGACACTCTGTAGCACCAAACTTGGTCCTCCAGACCATAGAGATGAAGCCAGGACATTTTGTAGCCACGAAATTGGTCCTCCAGAGGATAGAGATGAAGCCAGGACATTTTGTAGCCACGAAATTGGTCCTCCAGACGATAGAGATGAAGCCAGGATGCTCTGTAGCTCCAATTTTGGTCTACCAGACCATAGAGATGAAGCCAGGACACTCTGTAGCCCCAAACTTGGTCCTCCAGACCATAGAGATGAAGCCAGGACACTCTGTAGCACCAAACTTGGTCCTCCAGACCATAGAGATGAAGCCAGGACATTTTGTAGCCACGAAATTGGTCCTCCAGACGATAGAGATGAAGCCAGGACGCTCTGTAGCTCCAATTTTGGTCTTACAGACCATAAAGATGAAGCCAGGACACTCTTTAGCCACGAAATTGGTCCTCCAGACCATAGAGATATAGCCAGGATACTCTGTAGCCCTAAACTTGGTCCTCCAGACCATAGAGATGAAGCCAGGACACTCTATATCCCCAAACGTGGTCCTCCAGACCATAGAGATGAAGCCAGGACACTCTATATCCCCAAAATCGGTCCTCTGGATCATAGAGATGAGGCCAGGATACTCTATAGCCCCAAACTTGGTCCTCCAGACCATAGAGATGAAGCCAGGGCACTCTGTAGCTCCAAACTTGATCTTCCAGACCATAGAGATGAAGCCAGGACACTCTGTAGCCACGAAATTGGTCCTCCAGACCATAGATATGTAGCCAGGATACTCTGTAGCCCGAAATTTGGTCCTCCAGATTATAGAGATGAAGCCAGGACACTCTGTAGCCCCAAACTTTGTCCTCCAGACCATAGAGATGAAGGCAGGACACTCTGTAGCCCCAAACTTGGTCCTCCAGACCATAGAGATGAAGCCAGGACACTCTGTAGCCCCAAACTTCATCCTCCAGACCATAGAGATGAAGCCAGGACACTCTGTAGCTCCAAACTTGATCTTCCAGACCATAGAGATGAAGCCAGGACACTGTAGCCTGAAAATCGGTCCTCCAGACCATAGAGATGAAGCCAGGACACTCTGTAGCTCCAAACTTGATCTTCCAGACCATAGAGATGAAGCCAGGACACTGTGGCCCCAAAATCGGTCCTCCAGACCATAGAGATGAAGCCAGGACACTCTGTAGCCCCAAAATCGGTCCTCCAGACCATAGAGATGAAGCCAGGACACTCTGTAGCCACAAACTTGGTCCACCGGATCATAGAGATGTGGCCAGTATACTCTATAGCCCCAAACTTGGTCCTCCAGACCATAGAGATGAAGCCAGGACACTCTGTAGCCCCAGACTTCGTCCTCCATACCATAGAGATGAAGCCAAGACACTCTATAGGCCCAAATTTGGTCCTCCAGACCACAGAGATGAAGCCAGGACACTCTGTAGCCCCAAACGTGGTCCTCCAGACCATAGAGATGAAGCCAGGACACTCTGTAGCCCCAAACTTGGTCCTCCAGACCATAGAGATGAAGTCAGGACACTCTGTAGCCCCAAACTTCGTCCTCCAGACCATAGAGATGAAGCCAGGACACTCTATAGCCTTAAAATAGGTCCTCCAGACCATAGAGATGAAGCCAGGACACTCTGTAGCCCAAAAATTAGACCTCCAGACCATAGAGATGAAGCCAGAATACTCTGTAACCCCAAACTTGGTCCTCCAGACCATAGAGATGAAGTCAGGACACCTCAGACCTCCAAAATCGGTCCTCCAGATCATAGAGATGAAGCCAGGACACTCTGTAGCCCCAAACTTGGTCCTCCAGACCATAAAGATGAAGCTAAACACTCTGTAGCGACGAAATTGGTCCTCCAGACCATAGAGATGAAGCCAGGACACTCTGTAGCCCCAAACTTGGTCCTCCAGACCATAGAGATGAAGCCAGGACTCTCTGTAGCCCCAAACTTGGTCCTCCAGAGCACAGAGATGAAGCCAGGACACTCTGTAGCCCCAAACTTGGTCCTCCACACCATAGAGATGAAGCCAGGACACTCTGTAGCCCCAAAATCGGTCCTCCGGATCATAGAGATGAGGCCAGGATACTCTGTAGCCCCAAACGTGGTCCTCCAGACCATAGAGATGAAGCCAGGACACTCTATAGCCCCAAACGTGGTCCTCCAGACCATAGAGATGATGCCAGGACACTCTGTAGCCTTAAACTTGGTCCTCTAGACCATAGAGATGAAACCAGGACACTTAATAGCCCCAAAATTGGTCCTCCGGACCATAGAGATGAAGCCAGGACACTCTGTAGCCCTAAACTTGGTCCTCCAGAACATAGAGATGAAGCCAGGACACTCTTTAGCCCGAAAATCGGTCCTCCGGATCATAGTGATGGTGCCAGGATACTCTATAGCCCCAAACTTGGTCCTCCAGACAATAGAGATGAAGCCAGGACACTCTGTAGCCCACATCTTCGTCCTCTAGACCATAGAGATGAAGCCAGGACACTCTATAGCCCCCAAATGGGTCCTCCAGACCATAGAGATGAAGCCAGGACACTCTATAGCCCCAAACTTGGTCCTCCAGACCATAGAGATGAAGCCAGGACACTCTGTAGCCCCAAAATCGGTCCTCCAGACCATAGAGATGAAGCCAGGACACTCTATAGCCCCAAAATTGTTTCTCCGGACCATAGAGATGAAGCCAGGACACTCTGTAGCCCCAAACTTCGTCCTCCAGACCATAGAGATGAAGCCAGGACACTCTGTAGCCCCAGACTTGGTCCTCCAGACCATAGAGATGAAGCCAGGACACTCTGTAGCCCCAAACTTGGTCCTCCACACCATAGAGATGAAGCCAGGACACTCTGTAGCCCCAAAATCGGTCCTCCGGATCATAGAGATGAGGCCAGGATACTCTGTAGCCCCAAACGTGGTCCTCCAGACCATAGAGATGAAGCCAGGACACTCTATAGCCCCAAACGTGGTCCTCCAGACCATAGAGATGATGCCAGGACACTCTGTAGCCCCGAACTTGGTCCTCCAGACCATAGAGATGAAGCCAGGACACTCTGTAGCCCCAAACGTGGTCCTCCAGACCATAGAGATGAAGCCAGGACACTCTGTAGCCCCAAACTTGGTCCTCCAGACCATAGAGATGAAGCCAGGACACTCTATAGCCCCAAACTTGGTCCTCCAGACTATAGAGATGAAGCCAGGACACTCTGTAGCCCCAAAATCGGTCCTCCAGACCATAGAGATGAAGCCAGGACACTCTATAGCCCCAAAATTGGTTCTGCGGACCATAGAGATGAAGCCAGGACACTCTGTAGCCCCAAACTTGGTCCTCCAGACCATAGAGATGAAGCCAGGACACTCTGTAGCCCCAGACTTGGTCCTCCAGACCATAGAGATGAAGCCAGGACACTCTGTAGCCCCAAACTTGGTCCTCCACACCATAGAGATGAAGCCAGGACACTCTGTAGCCCCAAAATCGGTCCTCCGGATCATAGAGATGAGGCCAGGATACTCTGTAGCCCCAAATGTGGTCCTCCAGACAATAGAGATGAAGCCAGGACACTCTATAGCCCCAAACGTGGTCCTCCAGACCATAGAGATGATGCCAGGACACTCTATAGCCCCAAACTTGGTCCTCCAGACCATAGAGATGAAGCCAGGACACTCTGTAGCCCCAAACGTGGTCCTCCAGACCATAGAGATGAAGCCAGGACACTCTGTAGCCCCAAACTTGGTCCTCCAGACCATAGAGATGAAGCCAGGACACTCTATAGCCCCAAAATTGGTCCTCCAGACCATAGAGATGAAGCCAGGACACCCCAGACCTACAAAATATGTCCTCCAGACCATAGAGATGAAGCCAGGATACTCTGTAGCCCCCAAATCGGTCGTCCAGACCATAGAGATGAAGCCAGGACACTCTGTAGCCCCAAAATCGGTCCTCCGGATCATAGAGATGAGGCCAGGATACTCTGTAGCCCCAAAATCGGTCCTCCAGACCATAGAGATGAAGCCAGGACACTTTTGTAGCCACAAACATGGTCCTCCAGACCATAGAGATGAAGCCAGGACGCTCTGTAGCCCCAAACGTGGTCCTCCAGACCATAGAGATGAAGCCAGGACACTCTGTAGTCCCAAAATTAGTCCTCCGGACCATAGAGATGAAGCCAAACACTCTGTAGCCACGAAATTGGTCCTCCAGACCATAGAGATGAAGCCAGGACACTCTGTAGCCCCAAAATTGGTCCTCCAGACCATAGAGATGAAGCCAGGACACTCTGTAGCCCCAAACTTCGTCCTCCAGACCATAGAGATGAAGCTAGGACACTCTGTAGCCCCAAACTTGGTCCTCCAGACCATAGAGATGAAGCCAGGACACTCTGTAGCCCCAAAATCTGTCCTCCGGATAATAGAGATGGGGCCAGGATACTCTATAGCCCCAAACTTGGTCCTCCAGACCATAGAGATGAAGCCAGGACACTCTGTAGCCCACAACTTCGTCCTCTAGACCATAGAGTAAGCCAGGACACTCTATAGCCCCAAACTTGGTCCTCCAGACCATAGAGATGAAGCCAGGACACTCTGTAGCCCCAAAATCGGTCCTCCAGACCATAGAGATGAAGCCAGGACACTCTATAGCCCCAAAATTGGTTCTCCGGACCATAGAGATTAAGCCAGGACACTCTGTAGCCCCAAACTTCGTCCTCCAGACCATAGAGATGAAGCCAGGACACTCTGTAGCCCCAAACTTGGTCCTCCAGACCGTAGAGATGAAGCCAGGACACTCTATAGCCCCAAAATTGGTCCTCCGGACCATAGAGATGAAGCCAGGACACTCTGTAGCCCCAAACTTCGTCCTCCAGACCATAGAGATGAAGCCAGGACACTCTGTAGCCCCAAATCGGCCCTCCAGACCATAGAGATGAAGCCAGGACACTCTGTAGCCCCAAACTTGGTCCTCCAGACAATAGAGATGATGCCAGGACACTCTGTAGCCCCAAACTTGGTCCTCCAGACCATAGAGATGAAGCCAGGACTCTCTGTAGCCCCAAACTTGGTCCTCCAGACCATAGAGATGAAGCCAGGACACTCTATAGCCCCAGACTTGGTCCTCTAGACCATAGAGATGAAGCCAGGACACTCTATAGCCCCAAACTTGGTCCACCGGACCATAGAGATGAAGCCAGGACACTCTGAAGCCCTAAAATTAGTCGTCCAGACCATAGAGATGAAACCAAAACACTCTGTAGCCACGAAATTGGTCCTCCAGACCATAGAGATGAAGCCAGGACACTCTGTAGCCCCAAACTTGGTCCTCCAGACCATAGAGATGAAGCCAGGACACTCTGTAGCCCCAAACTTGGTCCTCCAGACCATAGAGATGAAGCCAGGACACTCTATAGCCCCAAAATCGGTCCTCCAGACCATAGAGATGAAGCCAGGACACTCTGTAGCCCCAAAATTAGTCCTCCGGACCATAGAGATGAAGCCAGAACACTCTGTAGCCACGAAATTGGTCCTCCAGACCATAGAGATGAAGTCAGGACACTCTTTAGCCCCAAAATTGGTCCTCCGGACCATAGAGATGAAGCCAGGACACTCTGTAGCCCCAAACTTGGTCCTCCAGAACATAGAGATGAAGCCAGGACACTCTGTAGCCCCAAACTTGGTCCTCCAGACCATAGAGATGAAGCCAGAACACTCTATAGCCCCAAACCTGGTCCTCCAGACCATATAGATGAAGCCAGGACACTCTGTAGCCCCAAAATTGGTCCACCGGACCATAGAGATGAAGCCAGGACACTCTGTAGCCCCAAACTTGGTCCTCCAGACCATAGAGATGAAGCCAGGACACTCTATAGCCCCAGACTTTGTCCTCTAGACCATAGAGATGAAGCCAGGACACTCTATAGCCCCAAACTTGGTCCACCGGACCATAGAGATTAAGCCAGGACACTCTATAGCCCCAAAATCGGTCCTCTGGATCATAGAGATGAGGCCAGGATACTCTATAGCCCCAAACTTGGTCCTCCAGACCATAGAGATGAAGCCAGGACACTCTGTAGCCCCAAACTTGGTCCTCCAGACCATAGAGATGTAGCCAGGACACTCTATAGCCCCAGACCTGGTCCTCCAGACCATAGAGATGAAGCCAGGACACTCTGTAGCCCCAAAATTGGTCCACCGGACCATAGAGATGAAGCCAGGACACTCTGTAGCCCCAAACTTCGTCCTCCAGACCATAGAGATGAAGCCAGGACACTCTGTAGCCCCAAACTTGGTCCTCCAGACCATAGAGATGAAGCCAGGATACTCTGTAGCAATAAACTTTGTCCTCCAGACCATAGAGATGAAGCCAGGACACTCTGTAGCCCCAAAATAGGTCCTCCAGACCATAGAGATGAAGCCAGGACACTCTGAAGCCCCAAAATTAGTCGTCCGGACCATAGAGATGAAGCCAAAACACTCTGTAGCCACGAAATTGGTCCTCCAGACCATAGAGATGAAGCCAGGACACTCTGTAGCCCCAAACATGGTCCTCCATACCATAGAGATGAAGCCAGGAAACTCTATAGCCCAAAAATTGTTTCCTCCAGACCATAGAGATGAAGCCAGGACACTCTGTAGCCCCAAACTTGGTCCTCCAGACCATAGAGATGAAGCCAGGACACTCTGTAGCCCCAAACTTCGTCCTCCAGACCATAGAGATGAAGCTAGGACACTCTGTAGCCCCAAACTTGATCTTCCAGACCATAGAGATGAAGCCAGGACACTCTGTAGCCCCAAACATGGTCTTCCAGACCATAGAGATGAAGCCAGGACAATCTATAGCCCCAAAATTGTTTCCTCCAGACCATAGAGATGAAGCCAGGACACTCTGTAGCCCCAAACTTGGTCCTCCAGACCGTAGAGATGAAGCCAGGACACTCTGTAGCCCCAAACTTCGCCCTCCAGACCATAGAGATGAAGCCAGGACACTCTGTAGCCCCAAACTTGGTCCTCCATACCATAGAGATGAAGCCAGGACACTCTGTAGCCCCAAAATCGGTCCTCCGGATCATAGAGATGAGGCCAGGATACTCTGTAGCCCCAAAATCGGTCCTCCAGACCATAGAGATGAAGCCAGGACACTCTGTAGACACAAACATGGTCCTCCAGACCATAGAGATGAAGCCAGGACGCTCTGTAGCTCCAAACGTGGTCCTCCAGACCATAGAGATGAAGCCAGGACACTCTGTAGCCCCAAAATTAGTCCTCCGGACCATAGAGATGAAGCCAAACACTCTGTAGCCACGAAATTGGTCCTCCAGACCATAGAGATGAAGCCAGGACACTCTGTAGCCCCAAAATTGGTCCTCCAGACCATAGAGATGAAGCCAGGACACTCTGTAGCCCCAAACTTGGTCCTCCAGACCATAGAGATGAAGCTAGGACACTCTGTAGCCCCAAACTTGGTCCTCCAGACCATAGAGATGAAGCCAGGACACTCTGTAGCCCCAAAATCTGTCCTCCGGATAATAGAGATGGGGCCAGGATACTCTATAGCCCCAAACTTGGTCCTCCAGACCATAGAGATGAAGCCAGGACACTCTGTAGCCCACAACTTCGTCCTCTAGACCATAGAGATGAAGCCAGGACACTCTATAGCCCCAAACTTGGTCCTCCAGACCATAGAGATGAAGCCAGGACACTCTGTAGCCCCAAAATCGGTCCTCCAGACCATAGAGATGAAGCCAGGACACTCTATAGCCCCAAAATTGGTTCTCCGGACCATAGAGATTAAGCCAGGACACTCTGTAGCCCCAAACTTCGTCCTCCAGACCATAGAGATGAAGCCAGGACACTCTGTAGCCCCAAACTTGGTCCTCCAGACCGTAGAGATGAAGCCAGGACACTCTATAGCCCCAAAATTGGTCCTCCGGACCATAGAGATGAAGCCAGGACACTCTATAGCCCCAAACTTCGTCCTCCAGACCATAGAGATGAAGCCAGGACACTCTGTAGCCCCAAATCGGTCCTCCAGACCATAGAGATGAAGCCAGGACACTCTGTAGCCCCAAACTTGGTCCTCCAGACAATAGAGATGATGCCAGGACACTCTGTAGCCCCAAACTTGGTCCACCAGACCATAGAGATGAAGCCAGGACACTCTGTAGCCCCAAACTTGGTCC